>NW_006800160.1:287183-294351 GCF_000485575.1 Poecilia formosa | reverse complement strand
GTGGTGCAGCAGAGGCACATCTAAAAGTTGCAGGACAGTGGCCCTCGAGGACTGGAGTTTGAGACCCCTGCTTTAAAGTCAATGAAGCAATAATGAGTAATGCGTAAAACAGTTTGTCAGTAAGATAATAAACCAAACTTATTGAAATTTCTATGTAATATTTAAAAGTTAATGAACTACAGAAAGGATGCAATGTTAAACAAAATGAAATGGTAAGAAAAGCTTAGAAGTCTGAGTGTTGAAAGGCACAGAACAATGAACACATTCATAAAACAGCAAACCAATGCAATAAATCAGGATCAAGGGCAGCACAGTCAAAATATACTGATATGAATTAACTGCGATGAGGAAACAAGTAAAAATGCTCTGTAAGTAAAATGTAATAATAGTAATAAAATCTAATCATATCAGTCTCTCTATAGCGAGACCTGCTACGTCAAATCAGTTTCTGCGTGTGTCCAGATGTAGAGCCGGCGCAGTCTGATAGGAAACCCCGACAGGGCCATAAGGCCTCAGTGGCGTTTCAGCTGTAATTTGGTCCACCAATCGTGGAAGGCGCCCACAGTCTGACATCTGGCACACCCAGAAAGGATTGGACTTCATTCTGCAACAGAAAAAACACAACAAAAGGCGAAATCAATGGATTATATAAAGAACATTAAAGTGAATGAAAAAATGTTGTTTTGTCACTAGATACTAGTACTGCCCTTATACTATAGAAAGCTGGAGTTCCACGGTCGTCTTTAGGTTCTGGGAAACCATCTGATAGGCAGGTGGGTTCTATTGGTACCGCTGCCCTTCTCTGTGTTGGAAGTGATGCACTGGACAGCCAAGGACCTCAGGCAGGGAACAGCAGCATCCACAGGTGATGAGGAGAGCAAGGAAGATTCTTTAAGATTCTGCATCATCTGATTAGTACATATAATGTTCTTTTTTTATTTAAAGGCTGCTCCTTGAAGCTGAAGATCAAGTTGTTGTTTTTTTCATTCTAAGCCAATAGAGCATCAATATATCAGTAACATCTGTTATTTCAGTTCTTCTCTTAATAATAGCAAAAGAAATGCTTAAAGTCAGTAACACCTTGTACATTTCAACCTTCAAAAATAACTTTCCTTGTTTTAAGTGTTGGCATATTCATAGGATCAGACAAAATCAGAAACCAAACAAAAAATCATGTAAAGGATCAGATTATGAAATGAATGTGCAAAACTGCCCACAGTCATGTTTTATCAAAGAATTATCATTTGAAATGTATATAAGATTTATCCCTACTAGAAACTTTACCAGAAATCTTAAACCATACATAAATGTTTTGCTTTTATTTTAATTAACTTCAATCAAATAGTCCTCATTTAACAAGAAGTAACCCTAAAGGCCTGTAAATATCATCAATAGTGTGAAAAGTTAATGATCCGTGTTAAATTAAGATCCCTTGTACTATATTGCATTCATGTAATAAAAGACAACCTTATTTTGTCTCAGACCAAAAACTGTAAATTATGATTATGAGAAATGTTTAGGCATTGGATCAACAATTACACATAGACCTAGATTCTGTTTTATTCTGTCAATCTGTTTGACCCCCTTTAATCAGTTCCATAATTGCTAATTTGTAAATCCCAATTTAGACCAATTTTTATGTGAATCCTCATATTTTTCTTCCCATTTTAAACCCTCAAAGAATGATTAGCCTGTTTTTTTTTTACAAGAATAAAGTTAACCCTGTCACTCCATATTTACTGACTTATTTTATTCTCATCATGATTTTAAATCCCATAAGTTCAACAATTTTAACCTTTGAACAATTTGTTCTCTTGAAACCCTTCTATTAAATATTTGTTAAACTGAATTTAAATGCAAGTAGAAATTTTGCATTTGTTACTGTTCTCCAAAACTAAAATATTCCAGGGTGTCACAAGTTTTCCAAATCTTCTGTCTAGAATTGAAAGTAGACTATGAGATGTTCTAAATGTAAAGATTTATCAGAAATGTTTTATTTCATTTATCATTTCCCCCTTTTGTTTTCTTATGTAAATAGAAAACAAACAAAGTATTGTTCAGAGACTCTTTTTTTTTGTACATATGTCTAAAATGTCCAGCTGAAACTGTACTGCAAAGGCCAAAAGTTTTATTATTTTAACGAGTTCAGATCAGAATGTGGGTTGCTTTCCTAAAAGCAGTGTCATTGTTCTGTGTGAACCGACAAAAGAAAAAAATGATCAATTTAGGCAGAGGAGTAAAAAAATGTAGACAAAGATTATGCAGTACTGTAAGATGTCTTTGCGTTTCAAATCAAATGTTTTGTTGGACTTGGATTCATGTATCAATTCAATCAAAATTTAAGGCACACAAGTGTTGTGAGCCAGTTTTTGTCCAATCAGTTTGTTTCTTACATAATCAATAATTATCATATCCACTTTAAAAGTTTCATCATGTCCAATTTGTGCCTTTCTACCAAGACACGCATGTGTTTTGAAAACAGCAGTTAGTTCAGTAAGTAAATTAGTTGGTTAGTTGGTTTGTTATTAGAAAAATAAAAACAACAATAATGTCAATACAAATGAAAAGAAAATAAAACATGTCAAACCAAATGAAACAGTCTCGTAATAAATGATATCTGATTTTAAACCAAAGCTAAAATGTGATTATTTCTGTTCCAACACATTATTTCCCACTTTGAAGTAAGGTCACCGAATTATCTGGATTTAGAATCATAAATTGTCTTTGAGACAAGAATATTTTGTAATGAACCGTAATTGAATCTGGAGCTGTTTCATAATCACCCTTTGAATCAAACACATACTCATATTTATTTACCAATTCTGTTCCCTCTTTAGACATTTTAAGGTGACCAAGTTTCACATAAAAAGAAATCCTGTTTTTGATAAGATAATAAGAGAGACAAATTTTGGTTAATCCATGATAAAGTTCAAGTCTGGTATAAACCTCATTTTTAAAGTTTCGTTAAGTTTAAATTTAACCCATTAGATGTCTATTTTGTTTATAATTTTACCTGTTATGTAATTTCATTCATCCTTCATACAGTTAATTTTACCACATGTGAATATAGTGAATTGTACAGGATTAGTTTAGTTTCAATAAGTGTTCCCTTACCATCATTTATTCCGTCCAGCCAATATTTCCCCAAAGGCTGTTTAACAGGTCGCCTCCTTTCTTCTGCACCAGGTATTCTAACCCTTTTTTTTTAGTTTTTCTCTTTCTCCCTTATTTTGATATTCGCCATGCTTTGACAAATAAGTTATTAATGCTTCTATTTACTCACCGAGCGCAATCCATGACCCGATGCCCCACTTTGGATAGTATTTTTCCTTTTCAGGTTCACCCTCCATCTGTTTAGGCTAAAATTTAGGCTCAAAAATCACCTCTTTTCTTACAGTTTTAAAAATAACCTCTTCTTCCTCTCTTTCTCTTTTTTCCTTTTTTTTTTTGCAGTTTTGCTCGCACGGCGGCGAGGAAATCAAACACAGCAGACAAAGTCAAAAACCTCCCACAGATTATAATTTCCCAATGTTGACCATGATTTTAAAACATATTGCAATAAACAGAAAAGAGTACATTTAAACACATAGCGTCAGCTCAGAGGCAGAACCCCACACACATAGTTGACAGATACACACACAGCTTTACACAGAAATGGATCCACGCTTTTCAGCTCCTATTTTTGTCCTCTTTTAACACTTAAAACTTAACGAGGATCAGATCGCGATCAGCCTTTATCTTATTCTCTTTCTCTCATTTTTTTTTCCTATGATGGACTTCTTTCACCGCATTTTTAGCATTTCTTAAGAAAGTCTCAGATTGGCTAACGCGTTCTTTTCCGAGGGCAGTACTCCCCGAGGGTAAAACCGACAAAACCTAACCTTAACCTTCCCCGCGTCCGGCAGAAGGGGGGGGCAGCCATTTCCCACTGCAAAAGCCAATCAACCTTTTACTTTAACTTTTAACTTTAACTCTTAACAACTTAACTTTGACTCTTAACTTTTAACGTTAACCTTACTCCTATGCACTCTTTGCAACATTTAGACAAAACAGTCAAAAGCAGTACAAACAACCGCTGACACTCGAACAATAGCTGACAACTTATCTAACTCAGTGACAAGCAGACAAACCTGGGAGACAATACAGACAACGGCTGATAACTGAAATTTATACAGACCTGAGAAACAGTACAGTGGTGTACATTAAGGAACAAGTGTCCTTACCTTTCATGTGGGCCCTACACCAGAGTACTGTTTCAGAAAGTCTGCACCTTAACGGCCAGTCCAATCTCTCCTCATGTGTCAACACAAAACCATCCTCTGCTACCAACTGTTGAGAATGAGAATCTCAATCGATGAATCATAATTTGTATTGACACACGGAGCATAAAATCAGCCAAGAAAAGCATTCAGACTTTACTTATTTTATTAACTTTCAGCGCTGAAAGGAGTCGCTTTACCATTACATCCGAGAAGAGTTTCTAAAAACGTCTGTGCACCGTCTGAGGAGAAAGAGGAGGGCAGTTGATTATATGAACTGAAGACACTCCCTGAAATCACACCATGTCTCTGTGGCCTGATAAGTTTCTGTTTCTCGTGAGAAATGGACCTTGGTGTCTAATAGAATCAAAAATGTAACTCTTTACTATGGGCCCTTTGTCTAACAGCGTGTGACTCTTTCTCGGCCTTGGTAAAGCGTCTCAACAGTGGCTACACGCTGTCCGCTGGGAGAACCTGGGATCGAAGAAGATTGAGCCAGAGAGTTTTCTTAAGAAATATTATAACCTAAAATATTCTTCAACAATATCCAATGCTAAAACCCAGGGGAAAAAACATGCTGACTAAGATCTCTGTACTAAAAATCAGGAGGCGCGCGACAGATGTAACATTTCAAGATAACGAACAACAAGACTTTCTAGAGTGACGTTTGGTCTGTTGTTTAGCCCTTTGATTGTCAGCTCTTTTGGCGGCAAATTGTGGAATGATAAGATGTTGAACATGGTAGGGATTCTGTAGCGCACAAGTTACGGTCCGATAGTCTGGACTTGTCTCTTCAGAGGAAACGTCAGAGGAAGTTTCCTCTGGTGAAAGATTGGCCAAATTGTCCCCTAGGACAGATCTGTCTTCATGGGTCCGGTCTTCCCCAGCCGGGGAAGTTTGTTTTTTGATATTAGAGAAATCGTTCCCTGCGACAGATCTCTTTTGACGGGTCCAGTGGTTTAATGCCGCTATCATCAGAGCAGAGGTGGCGCTTTCAGATTCAAGGGTCTCGGTTTCACTGCAAACTTCCCCAGCTGGGGAAGTTTGTTTTTTGAGACTAGAGAAATCGTTCCCTAAGGCAGATTTCTTTTGATGGCTCCATTCTTCTAATGCCGCTGTCATTCGAACAGAGGCTGATCTTTTAAACTTCCCAGCCAGGGAAGGGCTGAAAAGGTAAGAGTCAAATTCAACGTACTCGATGGACTCATCTCTACAGCTACTTGTATCAAACGTCACCCCAGGAAGCAGAGTATTAAAAAGCCTCCTCACTCCTTTGGTGACCAAATAGCCTGCGCCAAAGGTAATCGGGAAAAACATGGTGGTGAATGCAATTTTCTCCATTATCAAAAATATTCGTCAAACACGGTGCTAACAGTCAAAGAGATGCTTGGATATAACCTCCTGTTTTGAGATCCAAGCATTCATAACCTCAGATGTTCTTTGATCTATGTCATAGATGAGGTCATGGCTACAATGAGTCACTGTAGTTCTGGGGAATATCTTGCTTCTGATCGTTGCTATGGAAACGGTCAAATCAGTTCTGCATGACTCAAACTATTAACTCTTTACAACTGCGTCATTTAATATTCGAGGTGCCATGACGGACTTCAGAAGGGTATATTTCAGGAGGCTAGGGATTAAAACATGGATTTTAATGGTTAAATATTAAGTTTAGATTGACAATGGTATATTAAAACCATTAATTTAAGTAGGTTTTTTCATCATTCTATCAGGTTTAAAAATTTTAATCATACTTGACTTAAAAATATCTTAAACGTAAAATTAGATGTAACTTACAAACATTTGCTGCTGCTGCTGTTGTAAATTGTGACAAGAAATTTTGCCTGCTTGGAGAAGAGCTACAAAGAAATAATTTTGGCTTAATAATTTTACACGTTAGCATNCGATCATATTTTACATTTTATTGTGTCATGTAGCACGGCCGCTGGTCTTGGTCTTGACTCGGTCTCGACTTTCCTCGGTCTTGGTCTTGACTTGGTCTCGGATCCTAAAAGTCTTGGTCTTGTCTTGGTCTCGATACACTCTGGTCTTGGTCTTGTCTTGGTCTCGGTTTAGGTGGTCTTGAACACAACACTGATATTAGAGAAATCGTTCCCTGCGACAGATCTCTTTTGACGGGTCCAGTGGTTTAATGCCGCTATCATCAGAGCAGAGATGGTGCTTTCAGACTCAAGGTTCTCGGTTTCACTTTGAGACTAGAGAAATCGTTCCCTATGACAGATTTCTTTTGATGGCTCCATTCTTCTAATGCCGCTGTCATTAGAGTGGAGGCTGATCTTTTAGACTTCCCAGCCAGGGAAGGGCTGAAAAGGTAAGAGTCAAATTCATCGTACTCGATGGACTCATCCCTATAGCTACTAGTATCAAACGTCACCCCAGGAAGTAGCGTATTACAAAGCTTCCTCACTCCTTTGGTGACCAAATAGCCTGCGCCAAAGGTAATCGGGAAAAACATGGTGGTGAATGCAATCTTCTCCATTGTCAAAATATTCGTCAAACACGGTGCTAACAATCAAAGAGATGCTTGGATATAACCTCCTGTTTTGAGATCCAAGCATTCATAACCTCAGATGTTCTTTGATCTATGTCATAGATCAAAGAACTATGACGTAGTTCTTTGGTAAACCAGTTGGTTTACCAGTAAACCAACTGGTAAACTCATAGCTACAATGAGTCTCTGTAGTTCTGGGGAATATCTTGCTTCTGATCGTTGCTATGGAAACGGTCAAATCAGTTCTGCATGACTCAAACTATTAACTCTTTACAACTGCGTCATTTAATCATTCGAGGCGCCATGACGGACTTCAGAAGGGTATATTTCAGGACGCTAGGGATTAAAACGTGGATTTTAATGGTTAAATATTAAGTTTAGATTGACAATGGTATAT
>NW_006800160.1:235892-286483 GCF_000485575.1 Poecilia formosa | reverse complement strand
GATTCTAACTATTTTTCAACGTTGATTTAACATCATGTGCTATCTGGGTTCTCATCTCTCTTCAGTGCTCTGTCTGAGATTTCTCCCATTGACCTCAGTTTCTCTGATAGGATTTCAACCGGGCCAATGGGCAAACAGAAGAAGTTGTGAATGATGAAATCGATTTCCTGGGCTCCTTTAGGGTTATAACCTGCTTGTAGTTTCGTTCACTGACTCCGCAGTGCATAAAGTCTTTCAGTCTGTGTTGGCCACTTTTCCAAGCATTGAGAAAATAAAGTCGGACCAAGAAGAATGTTTAAGACATTTTATTGCTGGTAAAGATGCCATTTGCCTTGGCATTTCCATTTTAGGATGGTTTGTATTTTCCGGTAAGTTTCATTGCGTAGATTCCTTCATGATCGAGCTGGTACAATTTATACGTCACGGCCAAACGCCAGCAATTGGGTATTGTAATCTAATTCTTTGAAACTTGAAGTTTACACCTCCATTAAACAATCATTTCTCAATAGCCGAGGGTCTAGACCCCGTGAATGAAGCAAAGCGTAAATCAAGGAGCTGGTTTTTTCCAGGCTAGTGGGACACAACAGATAGAAATTGATCTTAAGTATGTGTGCATCGATGCATATCTTTGTCAGTGACTCTTGGGACACTGAACAACAAAAACCTCCAACAACCAACCATGGTAACTGCGGCCATCAGACAGCAGACATAGATGCCAGAGAACATTGGTGTGGTTTGTTTTGAGTTTTAGCTGAAATTGTGATCTGTGGAATTTCTAACCGTTTCAGAAAAACATTTGTTCTGGTTCTGGTGCAACGTATAAAAGAAAAAAAGACAAGCAGCACAACACTTACTTCAAGATATTTATTGTTGTATCACTAAATACAACAATCATTTAGTTGTTGTATTTAGTGATACAACACTAAATACAATACTTCAAATATCTTAAAATACTTCAAGATATTTGAACTGGACCAATGTTTGACGTGTTGTATACTGTACCCCTTTCTGCTTTGAGATGATCTCTCTCTTTTTATTTTATGTAAACAAGGACAAAGATGACAGTGATACAACAATAAATATCTTGAAGTATTTCAAGATATTTGAAATACAAAACAAGCTAGCAGAAGTTTTCTTAACTACATGACTAAGAATATTTTCATTTTTCACATATATATTTATATTTATATATACTCATGTATTTGGTCTCATTAATCACAATGTCATGGAAAACACCAATTATTTTCTAAATCTTGAATTATGTAGCCCAGCATCAGTTTTTGATTAAGAAAAAAAAAACAGTCAATAAACAATCAGCGTTTTGGAGATTTTGCATTTCAGTGGATTATTTTGGTCCAATAACGAGCTCTTGAGATGTTTTTAGTATATTCACTGTTCCTGTCATTTACTCATATTTCCTCTCTCTAACCATAGAAACCTAATTTGAACTTTTCCAAGTGAGGATTCGTATCTACCGTAGCAAAACCAAACATCCCTTTTATCTGGTACTTAACACTTCCCTAGAGCCTCCAGCTACGTCTTTCACCTCCATCCCTCTGTTTTACTGCATTTTAACCACCTGTCTACCTTACTCTCTCCCACACAACAACTCATGACGTTTCAGCAGATTTTCATTCCTTAAGACTACAAGGCCTTCTTCCTCTGCATCCTGCCTGGATAAGATGCTTTAACATCATTGGAAAAGATTCCCTTTGTCAGTAAAGTTTGCAAAAAAAAACATTTTTTTCTGACAGTTCTTGGTTAGTTCAATTGCAAACTGGTGAAAAAAAAAGGTCAGAAATATTTCAAGGAACAAGATGAAAAACTAGAGGAATTAAAAGGAAAAGGAAAGAAATCAAGTTTAGAGAGAGTTGATTTGAGTAAAAGTGTTGGGACGATAAAAGGTTTGGAGATGACTGAGAGATAAAGAACTGGTGGAGACGTGAGTCACTGTGGGTCTGAAACTGAATCTGTTATGATCCCAACCAGTGGAAGGTGTGGGAGGAAAGTTTCTCATTAGTGATCCAGCTACAGTGTTGAAGACCTAGCAACAGGGGCACTGAAGAAACTAACTTTGACTAACGGTGGTATGACATGAACAATTTGCATACATAGCAATAATAATATTACCGTGTTTTCCGCACTATAAGGCACACATAAAAACCTTCAATTTCCTCAAAAGCCGACACCGTCTAGCAACTACGGTGAGCAGCCGCCGACTTCGTTTTCGCCCGTAGAAGAAGAAGCGTGCGGTGCATGCTGGGATAGTTGTCAGAACGCTGGTTTGTTAATAAAGTTTGACTGACCTATCTACCCATAGACATAATATAAGAATAGACGCCTCATGGACCGCTCTAGCCTATTGTCGCTGACGAGATTTAGGGCGGCCATCTTGGCGACCGCTCCAAGATGGCCGCCGTATTTCCTGCGCCAGAGCAGCCAATGGGGGGTCTACTCTTATAATAGTGCGGAAAATGCGGTACTCAAGTAAAAGACAAAGGTACAGTGCAGTCAAATACTTTTTTTTACCAAAACGTTACTCAATGTAACAAGTACTACACACTTTTGAACATAAACAACATCAGTAGCCTAAGCATATATATATATATATACACACACACACATATATATATATATATATATATATATATATTCCCTCCTCACCCTCCGCGGGTGGTGTCTTTCATCCTCTGAGCTCGGGTCCTCCACCAGAGGCCTGGGAGCTTGAGGGTTCCTCCAGTATCTTGGCTGTGCCTAGAACTGCACATTTCTGGACTGAGATGTCTGATGTTGTTCCTGTTATCTGTTTTATCCACTGCTCCAGTTTGGGGGTGACTGCCCCGAGGGCCCCGACTGTGGTCTTCACCTTCCAGGTCTTTCCCAGTTCCTCTCTGAGGCCCTGGTATTTCTCCAGTTTCTCGTGCTCCTTTCTCCTGATGTTGTAATAACTTGGTATTACTACATCCACCACAACGGCTTTCCTCTGTTGTTTATCCACCACCACAATGTCCGGTTGAAGACATTGAAAGTGGAAAAATCTCATTGTTTTTAGAAAAATTGTAGATGTTTTGTTTACTAACCTTTGGTCAACAGGACGGTCCTCAGTCTGTTCAGGTTGGAGCATAAAGAGAGGGATTTATGAAAATTCCACAGCATGACGCATCCTTCACCATGCAGTGGAGCATGAGTTGATTTTTCATATATTTATCCAACAAATCCACCTGGAGAGACTCAGTCTTAGTCTCGTTTGATATTGTTCCAGTTAATGAAAGCTGAATTTTTTTTTTTAAAGTTTTCCCACATTTATTGGCACCCAAAGTGCCAATAAATGTGTCCACCTCCCGTCTGTATAAAGACTTGAAATAAGGGACAGAAGGTCCTCTAGTTAAAACCGGTTAGGCGGCAAAATTGAGGAAGATCGAGAAGAATAAGAACAAAGCCTCCAAAAGAATCTTCTTCAGAAAACCACAGCGATTACAAGACGCCTCACTGACCAGTCAAACCAGAATACATAAATGTCCATCAAGAGGAAGAACGATTCACCAGACATCATGTGTGGACCCGAAAAGAACAAGATGAAAAATTCAAGCACAGAAAGTCTGTAGCGTCTGGAGGTGCGTTTAACTTTCAAACTGAAGGGAGTGATGGGAAGAACTCAGAGCAGACTTCGGTAAGCAGCTGGGGGTTTTTATGCTCAGTGTGGCTGAACCTAGATTTAAAAATATATGGAGCTCTAAAGCGTGTGGAGTCTCCTCAGATAAACACCCAGCAGGGGAAACCAAGGGCTGACCAACAGCGGCACATCATCAGTTCACCCACAGTCAGTAAGTGGCGTTGAACTCTTTCACTTTTTGTCACATTACAGCAACGATCTCTGAATGCGTCTCATGGAGGCAGCACAAAGAAGTGGAAAATTTTTAACGTGAAAGAAAAAACTGAGAAGGTTTATTGAAATAAAACAAAAGACATGTACATGTATTTAAGACTTTTTAAGGATACCCTGTGGAGGGAGAGAGATGCAGTGGGATGGTTTGATCAAAGGATAACCATGTGTTAAGATGGTGTAGTTAAAGTACAAACCCGCCTCAACCTGGGATTCTGTGGTAAAACTTGATGTCTGATCCTCACAGACGGCCGTCATCCAGTCTGAGTTTGACCGGCTGGTGGATCTTCAAAGCTACAGTTCCTGACTTTTGGGGAGCAAATAAAAACGCACATCCAATTTTTCAGATTTATTTTTGTAAAAGAACAAAACCAAATGAAAGACCACATATCGACTTTTTCCAACTTAATCTTTTACTTTTCCATTTGTTCGTCATGTAAAACCAGCATATGATGAAGCTTGTGGTTGCAATGTGGGGAAGTTCAGTCGATGCGCACCTTTTCTAGTGTGTTTCCCTGACATCACTGCATCTCTAAAAACAAATTTGTGAAATATCGATAAAAAAATAAAAGAATGAATATGCTTCATATTAACAAAACGGTTCTATAGGAAAACCAGAGCCTGTCACAGGAAAAGGCCTCAGGGCCACATGCTGCATGATGAGTGAGTTTGTTCTGAACATAAACGCCGTTTCTCCAGAATTGCCGTCCTGTGAATTTAAAGTGTCCGCTCTGGTGCCAAAGTGGCGATGCAGTGAATAATAGGATTCAGAAGGCTTTCAGAATATTAAAGTCCTCTAAACTGTTCGTCACAAACCGCACAGTTTGTCAGTGGAGGGGATCAGCACGAGCGATGAAATGTTCTTTATGTGCTGCTTCCAAAGCATAAATTCATCTGGCTTGCTTCAGCACATGTGGCAGACGACGCTGTAAACCAGTTTATCTCACCAAGGGTTACATACTTTTTATTAATCGAACTCCGACTTTTACAGCTGCATTAATCTTGATTCAGTTTTAGCAGATTGTGTAATACTTATAGGCAAAATTTCACTGTGAATTAAAGGTGAGTTTTTCTGACAGGCAGACCTGGAAATCACTCCATAGTTCTCCAGCTAAAATGTGGTGATGCCATTGTCTTGATTCTCATCTCCATTCACTACTTCGTCTAGGATTTCTCCCATTGACTTTGCGCTTGATAATCTGGTAGCTTTGAATCTTGAGGTAATCAGCTACTTTTGTGTCAAAACAAAGCCCGGCGCTGGCTCCTAAAAGCCACTGGAGCTCTTCCAGACACAACTTTCCCTGGAAGCAGAACACAGGAAGTGGGTATGCTTCTAATGAAAGGCTTTTAGGGGATATTGATTTTTGTTCTATAAGTATATAGCCAACAGCTTTGACCTTGAAACACATCGGGATGGACATGCAGACGGAGGAGAGGAGGGATAATAAAAGACGTGAGCTCATCAGAACCGGGTTTTCCTTATTTAACCCCGTCTCTGTCTGCGCGCGACCACCAGCACCGTGACATTCAGAGGTTACGACACGCGCTAACGAGCGAGCTGCCTAAACAGGTCTCAGGTGGCACGAGAGACATATTTGATCTCACTTCCTGGTCTCAGCCCCTCCCGGGTCCCCTAACGCCGCTGCGCGCACATCATTCATCCACATATCTGCAGTGTAATCACTTGCGCAAAGAGCCTCTCTTATAATTCTTCAGAGTGAGGAACACAGAGATGCAAGTCAGCGTTTTTCCCCCACACACACTGTGTGACCGGAGCTGGAGGCTGTCATTACACTAATGCAGCTCTGCTATCCAACAAAGGATCAGCCACCAAAGAGGAGGAGGAAGGTAGGGGGGAAGCCCCCCTCTGGACCGTAGACAGTACAGATCTTATGATAATGGACTGCCCTACATTACAACCTGACATGCCTGGGCTTTTCTTAAAATGTGCAATTACTCCTCATTATGCGTCCAAATCGGCGCGGATCGCCTTCACGCAGAAAGGAAATAATGTCTTCAAAGGCAATGAAAGTGAACTTCACCTCAAACATGAATCTACACTCCAAATTTCAAATGATTGCATTAGGATTTTTAAGTGCTACACCGATACATTTATAGAGAATGATTGTGACAAGGACGTGTTTAACAAATCCAAATTTACAAGATGTGGCGTATTGTCTCTGATATCCCTAAAACTGGTTAGCATTAAATAAAGAAATGAGACTATAGAAAAACAGTATGTCTTCAGTCAGGCTTCTTCAAATTACAGGAGATCCTTCCTTCCTTCATTATCTCTTTAATTAAGTGAGTTACATTTAATTTCCCTTTGGGATCAATAAAGGTTTTTTTAATTGAATTGAATAAAATCCAGTTCAGCCCAGTGCCTCCAGGACATTCATCTGATTAGTAATAGAGTCCAGCTGTGTGTAACTAATGCTGCTCTCCACTTTGTACTGAGAACTGGGAAATTCTAACTTCTCAGTCGGAAAAATCAACTGGAACACCCTCCGAAGTCGGATTTACCACTGGGAAATGGGACAACCACCTCCGGGTTAGGACTTGGCATTTCAATATGACCGTTCCTCCTCGCATCAACGGCAGGAAGCTGCGGAGGAAACATGTTTGTTTTACAAGACACACAGGTAAGAATGTGTCAAAAATTAACGTTACATGTAGGATCTGCAACTCTAACTTGAACAAATTAAAAGTGATTTTAGCTTGTCTGAAGTAAAGCTTAAAATGTTTGTTAGCTTGCGAACAATGTTTATGGGCGTCGCCATGTTGAAACTCCGACATCTTCACGAGAGTGCTGTTACCTTGGGTCTGACGTCACATCTGCTTTGCTACTTCCCAGGCAACGGAGCATTAACATTAATCTCATGATAGGAAATGTTTCATTTTGGCATAAGAAGCCACACAGAGACCACAGCAAGCATGAACTACAAGGTGTTCCGATCAGATAAGTTAACCAATTGGGTAAGTCACCAGTCTTTCACCCAGGAGACCCGGGTTCGAATCCAGGCTGGGGCAAAAAATAAGATACAACAGTGAGATTGAGCTATCCAGTGTGGGTCCTTAGGCAAGACCCTTGGAGCTATATAGCCTACCTCATACCATGAGAGACATTGATATGCATGACATGCTGGCTCAGACGTCGCCCGGCCAAACAAGGTCTGCGTCAGGTGCTGGGGAACCAGAGCACCTTGATGAAAAATGGGCTACTGAAACTATCCCTCTATCCCTACCAACACCCTACCATACAATTCAGCATCAGAGATGCTTGGCTATCAGAGCAACCATGAGACCCAATACCCACCATGGAAAAGACAGTTGGAGGCTAAAATCAAGATAACAAGGACGGAAGTGAGCCAACTGTCAGAGCTCCAAAGGGGTGCAATGAAAAAAATCAGTACTTAAGAAGTACAGCCAGATACCCATACCTGAAGCACTCGAAACTGCCAAACAAACTGCCCTGAATGGTTAACTGAAGGGCGCACAATCCTGATCCAGATCCAGGATCGGCCAATGACCTGTCTCTCTACAACATGGAAGCTCATGTATCAAGCCACTATCAAGCTCATTATAGCGGCTATATGCAGAACACTGCTGTTCTGCATAGGCCTGAACCCCCTCAGCCAAGACTGGCTACCAGTAGAATGGGGCCACAATCAGTCACCTTCTCTGCATGGATGACATCAAGCTGTACGCCAAGAGCGAGCGAGACATCGACTCACTACAGCACTGACATTGGGATGTCACCCCCAAACTGGAGCAGTGGCTCAAACAGATCCCAGGAACAACATCAGACATCTCAGTCCAGAAATGTGCAGTTCTAGGCACAGCCAAGATACTGTTGTGCCTAGAACAGCAGTATCTAGGCACTGACCAGTGTGTGTGCGTGTGCATGTGTGTGTGATTCCTAACTACCTCACCACGCTCTACATCTTATAATTACTCATAAAAAATATCAAACACACTCTAAAAACTAATTAAAACTAACTGAATTAGACAAACAAAATGTTTCAACAAAATAAAACTAAACTGCAATGAAAATCCCCAAACTATTTTAACCCTGATGGAAACTCTTTGGCAAGCCTCAATGTTTTATTTGATACTTTTTTTATCATTTTTTTTGTAAGAGTCAGACATTGAAATGTGTCAGTAGAAAAGTGTCCAGACCAGAAGTTAGGAAACAGACTCGGCAATCACCGGTTGCCCTCAGGTCTCTGCATGCGTTTCACTGAAAGAGCATCCAGGCTCATTTGACTTGTTTATTTTTTTTTTCACTGCAGTCCCCAGAATTTCTTTACAGTGAACAGGACAGGTGGCATTTGTTAACCACCGCAGACACGTACGCGACGCATTTGTAATGACAGACGGCTGGCTCCCAAGTGCTCCGGCACAGTGCAGCTTTGGAGAGTTCATTTGCTGCTCGTAAGGGTGACTGCACTTTGTCATTTTCTAATTGGATCTGATGGAGCTGATATTTAATCACAGCTACGGGGCGAAACATCCTGGGAAAAACAAATCGTACAAACTGAGCTACACCCAATCCAGACCAAAACCTGAGGCTGTACAGGGCGCTACACAGGAAGCCATAGCGCCTCACTGAAGTATTCACACTTCTTAAACCTCTCCACATTTTGTCTTGTTACAACTACAAACTTCAAAGGATTCTATGCGATGGACCAACAAAAAATTTATAAATGGGTTTACAAAAAGTGTTTATATGTAGAAATCTTAAAAGTGTGGTGTGCATTTGTGTAAAACTCGTCGCTTTGAAGAACAATCTTTCACTGTGACGACAGCTGCAGGTCTGTGTGAAGGCATGCATCAGATTTAGCCAAATAATAACTTTCAAATCAGGTCCATGATTCATGAGTTGGACTTAGGTCTGGACTATGACTGGACCATTCTGGCACTTTATATTTGCTTTGATTGAAACTCTTCTGTTTTATCTTCGCTGTTGTCAGTGGGGTTTTTTTTTTTGTTTTGTTTTGTTTTGTGTTTTTGCAGGTTTTCTTTCAGGATTGCGCCATATTTAGCTCCATCCATTTCCCCATCAGCTAAATGGAAGCTTTCCCTCAGCATTATGCTGCCACGTGTTTCACTTCAGGTGTAATGTGATAATTTTGACGTGTTAACTTGTGGTAGAAGGAGAAAAACTAGAGGATCAAATTTTGTGCATCAAATCATGTCTTGTTGCAAACCTTCAGGGAAATTTTCTTGACTTAAACAATGGCAGGTTCTCTGTCAGCAGGTTGTCTCTCACCTGAGTGTTGGATCTCTTCAGCTCCTCCAAAGATGCCATGCTTCTCTTGGCTAGCTTCACTGATTAATGATTCCCTGGTGGTTTAGGAGGTCCTGGTAGCTTTTCAGTGGTGCCAGGCTCTTTCTATTAGAAGTTACAACCAGTTTTTTGTAAAAAATAAAAAATAAAAAAAAATTGAAAACCATGATGAATTTTCCTTCTACTTCAGAAGGATGTTGATTTACGACAAAGTTCTGCTAAAATTACACAGAAATTTGTGGTTTGTAAAGTGACATATTGTAAAACAGTGAGACTGCAGTTTCTAGTTCTCCAAAATGATTGCTAACATCTAGTGGCTAAAATAAAAACACGGTTAAAAATCCCTCAAAATCAGAGACACTTATGTCTCGTTATTCTTTCATAAAGTTTTCACTCTTAGCTGCTCTGTTGTTTGGTAAACAGAGTTTAATTTAGCTAAACTCGCTAGCTGTTACAAAATAGTTAACCAGCTAAGCTAGCTAACTCTGACTTACAGGAAGTGGTGCACAGCTGCTTCTTACAAAATCATGAATCGGTTAAAGGAAATATTCAAATATGTTTCCTGATTTGAATTCCGTGTCGAGAAAACATTTTAAAAAGTTGGAATCAGGGTAACAAGAGGCCAGAAGCGACGGCAGCAGAGCCTCCAGAACAGGCTGAGTCAGTTGGAGATGAAGATAAAAGATGAGATAAGTCTGGGAAAGGCTGAGTGGGCAGGTGCTTCAACAAAGACAGAATAATTTTTATCTCTGTGGAAGTTCGAGTGTCGCAGGGAAGCTGTGTAACATATTGGAGATATGAAGGGAATTCAGAGAAAACTGTAGGGGACAGTGAGTATTGACTGATTTACCGTTTCAGTCTAAATTTGAGCATTATTTTTTGACTATAACAAGTCAAATAAGAATAGTGTTTGGAATATCTGAAAGCAAAAATGATGCTACAATTGTATGCCATGAATCCTCAAACAGTCTTAAGAGGTTGTGTCATTTGGGCCCCATAAGTTGTGTGCAGTCTAACGGGGTCGGACTGACCCCGCATCTGCTTCTACAAGAGTGTTTTTTGTGCATGTGATTTTGGGAACTGACGGGACAAGCACTCGTTTCACTGTCCAACTGTGGCATCCGCTGCGCTCCTCCTGAGCGTAAGACCGCGGGAGATTTAAACATTTTAACAACTGTAGCTAACTTATTTTTTCTTAACTGATTACTGTACACTCCTCCTCTGAAGGCTGCGGGGAAATATGAAGTGATGCTCTCTCCATACAGTTCCTCCAAGTTTTTCAGGTTAAAGTATCTTTAGTAGCACGACTTTGTGGGGAAAGTGCCCCATCATCTCCATTGAAAGCAAAAGCTGGTTTCTCTTTGTCGGTGCTCTCTCTGATTTTTCTGAGAAATCTTCCACTCACTTTGCAACCCCAAAGATTGTAACCTAACTTTACTGCTAGCTCCTGTGTTTGGTTCATTATGGTCATTTCCACCAAGTAGCTGCCAGTGGAAAAGAGCCGTAAGTTGATCTCTACCTGGTCCCCAACACTCTACCAGCACAACGGTTCTCTCCCCTGATGGTGGGGACAGGACTCTTGTCTCTGTCTGCTAATTCAAATGCCAGTTCACAGCGTTTGTTTGGAGTCAGGCCACAGAAGCACTGCCTCAATTTATCAAGCAATGCAAAATCCTCCGTAGTTCCAAGCTTAAAAGATTTTTTTTTTTTTTTTGCACAGAATGCAGTTGGTGTCGTACAGGTTGGCAACAGAAGTGAGCCAGTGGCAAAAACAAACGTTGTCCAGCCAACTGGTGATAAATTTGCACTCACCCATGACAAATAGCAAGGGTCTATTAGCACCTAGTTAGCGGTAGCCACAACTGCCTCGAGACACAGAATGAAACAAAGAGGTCTGTGAGCAACTCAAACTTTTACCAGTACTGGAAGACAAAACTACATATTCTGCCAAGATTTAAGACTTTTGAAATAAATTTAAGACATTTAAAACCTTAATTTTGGATATGAAATTAAGACTTTTTAAGGACATATGGACATCCTGTACTCTTCAGGTTCTTACTTCATGTCAGATGTTTAGAGGAATATTCACAAGTAATAAAGCAAAAGAAAATATAAAGTTAAGACATATTGCTTCTACTCCTGACCCAGAATTTTTGGGCTTCTTAGTGTGTGTTTGTGTGTGTGTGGGGGGAGGGGGGGACCCAGCATTGGGTCTAAAACAGCTTCAGGATGTTTCATCTTTAAACTCTTTAGTCCAGGTCAAAGTTTAAAGGTGCTGAGTCAGTGACGAATCAGAGGTTCATCCACCCACACAAAATGTTCAACTTGCACATCCTGGATGTTTTGAAAACCTGAAGCCCGTCTTGACCTTAATGTTTCCGTCAGAGTGTCTGAGAGCCAAAGTGCTGCCTATGAAAAAGAGAAAAAATACTTAAAGAGCCTGATGCATTAAGTAGTAGAGAGTCTTGATTGACACAGTCATCATACACATCGTCCAGAATGAACATACAGGAGTAAACAGTAAACTAAACCTTTTCCACATATCTGATATTTAAAATTCAACTGAAAAACAAATAAATCATAAAGACTGAAAAATCAACTTGGAACAACTTGCTTTTTTTATAACTGTAATACTTCAATGAGGCAGTTTTTGATTTAATTTTAGCATTTAGGCTTTTTTGGTCGAACATGTTTTCATCCCTCATTTTCATTTGCCCTCTCCACCTTAGGAAAGTTCTCCGAATCTGTCGTAATGTGATCCCACACACTTCCTGTCAGATGTTGTTCTAAACCATCCAGAATCTGAATTTCCATCTTAGATTCCCCATGTGTGGATTTGGATGTGATGCAGCAAAGAACCACCTTCATGTTTCTAGTAGATTATGATTTCACAGACCATGACCAAAAACCCAGTTTCATCTGAAGGAAAGTAAGCCCAGAGCATGATGCTTCCCCCACCGTGTTTCACCATAAGGACAATGTTCTTTTGGCAATTTTCAATGCTTTTTTTGTTTGTTTGTTTGTTTGTTTTGTGTCTTGAGTTCATTTTGTAACTCTTGTCTAAAACTTGAAGTGTGTGTTTGTCTGAACACAACACACCCTCCCAGGAGGTTTTGAGGCCTGGGTGTTTCCTTTGAAAGAAACAGCTTCAGCCAAGAAATATTTAAAGTACAGAGGGATTGCTGTCACGTGTGCCACACAGAAAGTCCTTGATGAAATTTTTTCTTTCTCCTTGAGTTACTGTAGAGCTCTTAACAGCCACTCTCGCCAGTTTTTGATTTGTCTTAATATTTTGGAGAAATGTTCAGTTTTCTGAAGTCGCTCTTTGTCCCACATTTTCTGCAGTAATTGCAGACTTTCTTCACTGTGTGGTGTACGTCTAAAACACTCCTGATGGTTTTATACCATCATTTCAATCCTTCATCTGTAAATATGTGACTTCAAGATAAGATTAGAAATAATAAGAAGTCAGAAAAATCTAATTAGGGAAGCTGAATTGTATTTCTGATTACACAAATGTAACTTATTTCTCATTAGGAGTCAACCCAGGGAAGCTGAATGGCAAAAAGGAATTTATCTATGACGGTTTATCCTTATTTAAATAAATAATTTTTACACTTCTGTCAACAGGATGGACTATTTTTAAAATGCAATAACAATTTAAACTTCTACTAAAATCACTGTAGATTGTAATCTAAGTTTACCAAAAGGTATTTCCTGAACTTTGTGATTCTATACTTCCAAAACTATCTATAAGAATAATAAACATGTTTTTATTATTCTTATAGTCTAACTGGTCAGAAATATTAGGGAAAAGAATCCCTACATTATCTGAAGTGTAAACTATTTTTTGTTTTCATGCCGAGTCTAAACTTGATCAAAAAAAGCCTCCAAACATTTAATCTCTGTCCTTAAATTTATTAGTAGTGACAAAAAAGAATAAAGTTTGGTGCCTGAAGAGCATCTGTGTTTGTCCTGGAGGTCGACTGCCGACATCTGGACGCTGTGGCCTGGTTAGGGAGCTGGATCTATGGTCATTTGAGCAAAGGGCATGAATACTAATCACATTTATTTATTTTTATTCCCATGAATATTTTCATTTCAAATGACAAATTTGTGTTACTTTGTTTTTGTCTGTCACCTAAAATCAAATATAAGAAGTTTGTGACTTTAACTAGACAAAAAGGAAAAGAAGTTCAAATGGTGTGAAAACTTTTGCAAGGCATCACCTGCTTTAATTTACATTGAGGTTTCATACTTTTAAGCTCTCTCTCTCTCTCTCTCTCTCCCTCTCTCTCTCTCTCTCTCTCAATAAAAAGCTTCAGGGTAAATAAACACTTTTTGTTATTATTATTATTATGTAATTAGAGCAGAACCTTTAGTTTGCTCAAATTAAAGTAGTGCTAAGGTAACTTTCTTGCTTTGGTAAACAAAGTTTATAGTAAAGCACTAAAACAAAAACTTCATCTGACCTGACTTCACCTTCTTCTCCTACTAATAACCATAAATCTGATGAGTTCTGTTCTGGGGTTTATTTTCCCACTTGAAAACAAAATACTTCAAGTCAGTAATTGTTATAAAAACACGACTATCAAACACAGCACTTTACGATGACGATATAAACTGGAAAATACACTCTTGGTGTCCTGACTATGAAATGCTTTGTGCATTATAGAAGCTGATAAAACCTGCCTGATACACATTAGGAAGTGAACGGGCCGCTGGAGGACGGCGGCAGCTCGGTGAGTCCTGATGCTCTGGGATCAGAGTGGCCTCCAGCTGCAGCTTCACACGCAGCTTAATGACCTCTTGTTAACGCTGCGATTGGACTGCTAAACATCTCCTACAGAAGCGTCCGACCAGAACCAAGTGATGCATTCTGCCTTTGCTTACTGAACATCAAACCGTTTCTCTGAAACAACAAGCTACACGCAACGACTCCCTGCAAGGGGAAGTTTTACTGTATCATAGAGGCGATAAATCATATACAGTTCCCTGTAGGTTTTGTCTCGTTACAGTCGCAATGAAAAAAGAGAATCAGGGCGCGCATCCTTAAAAATCCTTCATGCATCTATAAAATTAAGGTATTAAAATTCCTAAAACTGTAAGTTATCTTTAAATGCGTTACTCGTAGGTATTCAATTTCGTCTTAGCCGGACTATTTAGTCCTGTATATTGTTTTTTTTCTGTGGGTCAAGGGACTTGAGGCTACCACTAACTAGCTGCTAATATACCCCTGCAAGCTATTTAGCTAGCTGTGGTTTTTCATCTATGATGGGTAAATGCAAATTTATAAATTTGCATTTACCCATCATCTATGATGGGTAAATGCAAATTTATAAGTTGCATTTATCGTTTTTGTCTTAAATTAAGTTTGAGATTACTTTGAAAGATTTTAAGACGACTTAGATTTGACTTGGTGAAACCTGCAGATACTCTGAGAGTGGAGCGCCAACTTAAAAAAATTAATTTGTTACCATTAATTGACCAAACTTTGCCAAACTTACTTTAATTACGTTTGTTTAACTTAACAACTTAAGTTTAATAAATGGATTTGGACAAATTTAATTTGATGCCTTGTGACCAAGTAACACAATACTTGAAGTTGGATCACCTGTACTATTTTTACAGTGTATCTGCACTGTAAAAGTAGACCAATAGACCAGCACAAACAAGAGCATAATTATAAAGTGTGGATAAAAAGATTGAATGTTTGAACTGACAGTGAGCTACACATTTAGATTCAGCCTCTTTACTCTGAAACCCTGACATAAAATCTTTAATGCTGCGAATCAGTGACTAAACACAATCTGTTGGGTTTCCTTAGAAACTTTTTAAACTACTTTGAATACTTATTGAGCTATTATACAGTTTGATAGCTAGTAACATGGAAATCTACATTCTTGGCCCTTTAAGTATTGATAGGAATTTGCCTTATCGCATATCATTTATTGTGATAAATTTCTTATCGCGGTACAATTTTGATTTATCGTTGTCATGGGAAATCCCAATTATTGATGTTTAAAAACCACTTAAACTGTCTTTCTTGATGGGATTCTTATTTTTTACTATTTTTCCTCCATTGTTTGTTCAATAATGCTGTATCAATAAATTTAGTGCGGATTTTATTAATACCAATCACACTTCTTTAAGTGACTGGCATCCTAAAGAAACGAACACATGGGAAGATTTCTCAAAAAGCAATATTTGTGATGTGTCACAATGACCTGAAAAAAAGTAAATAGTTCTTATCGCCACTTTTATCGTTATCATAATAGTACCAAAACATACTGCGATAAAAATTTAAACCTGTATCGTTCAGACACCATTACTGCACAAATACTCTCAGGACTCCAACATATTGTAGCTGCTGAGCCGTACAGAAAACGTCTCGAGCTGGAGTGTTGCTACTTCTCCCTGCTCATGCATTCATCTCTTGCAGGCAAACCCACGCTGAGCAGAATGAGTGAGCAGAAAGCATCATCATATAGTTCTGCGAACGATCATCCTGAGCCTGTTGACGACAGCAGCCTCCTCTTTAAACTTTCTTCATCACAAAGTGCTCATCAAAGTGCTAAAAAAACAACTCAAACGCCAAGCCACAGATGCTCATTTAAAAACCTGTATCTGAAGAATAGGGAACCGCTTTAATTTCGCGTAGAGCCGCGCCGCCTCCGACTAAAGGTACAGAATAATGACGGCAGAGCCCCCTATTTTCCCCTCGTCTTTGTTCCAGCGGTTAAGTGAAATTGGTGATGGTGAGGCTGAAAGGCTTTTTTCCTGGTTGGGAGAGGACCCATGCTGGGGGCTGATGACGGTTATTTGTGTGTGGCGCAGTTAATCAATCACTTCGAGTCAAATCAGATGGCACAGTGTGTGAGGCAGCTCTGCGCAGTTTGAATTTAAAGAGAAAACAGCGGGATGCCACCTTCAGTGCATTAAGGATTACATAAAATGCCTCCCATCTGGAAGGCAAACATGCTACTTATCACTGGGATCATCTGTTGTGGTAGTTGGGGAGAAAAATATATATAAACATGGCTTAATTACTGTAAAACCTAAAGATGGGGGAGGGGGTTGGCAATAACAGGTTGTATCTTTGAAAACAACATGTTTGATATTGAGCCCTGGGGCATTTCCGGAAAGTTTAGACAGAGACGGCCACTGGTAGTCCTGTGGTGGCACACAATGATTAAAAACTTAAATAAATAACTTCTGCAACTTATAGCTCATTTTCTCCTGTTTTGAAAACATTAAGCTTAAAGAATGGGGCCGACTTAAATAGGAGGCATAAACCCAGATTCCATGAGAATTAATATGTTTAGTAAACATAAATCGTATGTGAGATGTTTTAATAATTACACGTGCATTATTATTATTATTATTATTATTATTATTATTATTAACTCTCTTGCGGTCTTGGTGCAACTCTCAGGAGGAGTACGGCAATTGTCATGGTCAGACAGTGGGGAATTGTCCCGTCAGACCGTCAGTCCCCAGAACCACAAACACACAATAAAAACTTGTAAAAGCCCAACAGGGGTTAGTCCTGTCGGAACACAAATCGAGTAAAAACACCCCGTCTCTTGCGAAGGTTAGTCAACTTTTTAAAAGACGTATAATTTTGTAGCCCCATCTCTGACTCAATGAACCCAATAATATGATTTATAGCAAGCTTTAAACACAGGTTCCAGACTGTGTTTGTTATTTTTTGGTGTGTTTCAGGGACTTTGTTACACATCAGTTGGGCCAGAGTTTAGAAACGACTTTCAGGGCTAGTAGCCCAGGGCGTCAACTTCTAAGGGGTGGAAAGAAAAGATTTTTCATTTGTCTTTTTTTTTTGTTGTTGTCATTTTATGAATGTGTGTTTTACAAACACTTTACTTATAGAAGACAGGATATAAACAAAGACATGAAAATGAATACTAAAGTATTAGAAAATGTTGAAGTTATAGTACAGTTTTCTGGAACAATATGCAGCGACTGACCAGCATAAATAAATTCATACCCACTAATGTATACGGCTACCAGATAGGGCACTAAAACTGAGGCCCATGTCCTTCTAAATCTGGCCCTTTAAATTGATCTGAGATCAACTTTTAATCAGGATGAAGTTATTTCTATTAAAAATAACAATAATACAAAACTGTTCCAGGAGAAAATAGTCTATTTTAATATAGACGTGAGTTAATTTTTTTTTAAATAGATCTATTTGCAAGTGTGAAAAATAGTTGTAGAGGGCAGGACACCAAACCTGCCCCCCTCCTACATCCGGCCCTGTTTGACCAGCGGGGCGGGGCACCAAGCTGACCACGCCACTGTTAAAAGCAGCTCAGTAAGAATTATGGGAAAAAACACACCGCGGAAGTTCGGGCTCAACACTGGCAGCAGTTTCGTGACTTCAGCTGAGGTTAAATACACATTTTATTCACAAGTAAAAACGGTAACAGCAACCATTCAGGAAAACAGCAACTCTCCACTTCATTTCTTCCAGCAAGCTGTTGCTTTTATGGGCCTGGATGTGCCTGCACTTGTCTGGGCCCGTAGGCTGCCACTTTTTATTCTATATTTGAAATGTTTCATCTGTTTTCTATCTGGCTCCTCAATGATATGTGACCAGAAAACATGAGAATAATGGTTTGCTGACATAAAACCTCCTGTGAAACTTACTGTTATACTGTGTGTGTTGGAGGAAGATGTTTGGGGGGGCGGAGGGGGTTTAAGCACAAAAAAAGAAAGAAGAAAAAAAAAAGTCAGTGATTGTCACAGCAGAGGCTGGGGCTGGCTCCGGAGCGGCTATGTGTTGCATGCCTCGGCGGGGAAAATATCCTCGTAGGCGGGCGGCAGTTCGCTGGGGATCGGGTATGAGAATGGGAAGCAGTGGTTGAGCTCCGGGTCCCAGGGCCAGTATCCGGGCAGGTCGATGGACGGGTGGCCCCCGCGCTGCACCTCGGCCCCCGTCTCGTCCAGCACGCTGAACACCCCCAGGTTGATGTAGGACACCGGCTGGAGCCCCGCGGCCGAGCAGTCCCGCTCCTCGCTGAACACGATCGGCCCCCCGCTGCTCTGCCGCTGCCGCTGCCGGCTCCTAGAGAACTGCTCCGCCTTGTAGCGCTTGATGATGACCAGGTTGAGGAGCCCCAGCAGGCACTCCAAAGTGCTGAGGACGGTGGAGATGACCAGGGTCCGCTGGTACTCCCGCAGCTGCTGGCAGGCGGAGTTCACAAACACCGAGTGGAAGCAGTAGTGGGAAAATTTCCTCTCCACCAAAGAAGCCGTGTCCCCGTCCACGACCGCGCCGGAGAAGGCGGTGAGGACCCCCAGCAAGAAGACAACAACACCCAGGAGGAAGAAATTCCGGCAGCCGGGCTTCCGGACGCAACAGACCATCGCCGAGCCCAGCAGCACCTGGCCGGTCCCCACCAGCAGCCCGGAGTAGAAAGCCCCGGCGGCGGCGCCGAGGTGGAAGTGCGCCTTCACCGTAGATCCCAGCGAGACGCATCTTAATCCAACGACAACTTCGCTCAGGGCGCACACGAAGAGGAGGGCGCTGGAGCACACGGTGCACAGTCCTTTCCCACTCAACTTCATTATAGCCCACCTCTGCCGCTCTCGACCCCTCTCCCCCCTTCTTCATCCTCCTTCGTGCTCTCCTCCGTCTCCTCTGGAAACACTCTCAGGCTGGGTCATCATCTGCCGGTGAGTCCTCTGGTTCAGAGCGGGCGAGCCTCGCCGCTGCGGCGTCTCTCGCGCATCCCCGCCGCTTTACAGGAACCCTATAAATAATTAATGGCAAAGCAGAGACGTCCCCCCCCCTCCACCTCCACCACCACCCTTCTCCCCTCCAACCCTCGTCGGCAATTATTGATAATCCACACGCAGCCAATGATCGCTGTATCCCAAACGTCCAGGCGCTCTCCTGAACTAAAACTTCTCCACGGTTTTTCCAAGTCGCCTGCAGGAAAGAGAGAGGGAGAAGTCTGCTCGGTGTGGACTGCCGAGCCTGCCGGCTGGAATGCAGTGGGGTGTTGTTTCTTTTTTTGTGTGACAGAAAGGGAGGAGATAATAGGGGGTGACCAATGACCCAGGGCCGTTCAAGCTCCACACTGCAAAAAACCCAACTCATACCAAGTGGCTTTAGTGAAAAATATTTTTAGTAAACTTGAAATAAGACAAAACTTACTTCAAATAACCTAAATGACATTTTCAAGTAAAACTTTTTCACATGTAATACATCGTCACCTTCAAAAGCTAATGACTTAAGTCATTTTTGCCAAAAGTGAGTTTGGAAAAAAAGACTTGGGGCGTTTTTGTATTATTGTAGCTCAATAACATTTACTTTACCTTTGTGATTAATAAAGTATTTTTGAATTTTAGGAAGGTGACGACATGTAAAAGGCTTCTTGCCAATGAATCCACATGTATAAATGAAAATATTTCATCTCAAATTTAACAGGAATATAAATATTGTTTCACAAGATATAATAGCTTGTTTTAAGTACAGAATTTCTTAATGTTTTTTTAAGTACTAAGTAGATTAGTTCACTTAAAATTTATTTCCCAATACGTGAAAGAATTTGCGAGAGGAACTGGTACTTTAAAAAAAAAAAAGAGTCAATATTAAGGAATGAGCTTAAAACAAGCTGCTATATCTTGCTGAAAAGATACTTATAAGTTAGTTTTGTGTTATTTTAAGTGTACAGAGATATTTACAGCAAACTAAACCAAAAATACTTGGTAAGAGAGAGAACATGCAAACTCCACCCAGAAAGTGTTGATGTGTTTATTTGTAGCGTTAGTCCAGACGCTGTTCTGCCTGAGGACCAGCTGACGGGCCTCAGTGCGAAACTTTCTGGGTGGTTCCTTGAAGTCAATCTCATATTGTCTAAGATTCACTGACAAATAATTTTTTTAAGACTTTGCTGGCAATAGTAGTAATTCAACAGGCTGGTGGTAAAGGAACAGAAGGTGGGAGTCGAACTTGGGGTCTGTTGCAGTTCATTTGCCTTGAGAGTTCGGTTCGTTTTGGGAGGTTAAATAATATCAAACTCTGAGCCGGATAAAAACCTTGGTCTCGGTTCAGTTGAAGTGAACTCTGGTGTGGTTATGTGGACGCAAATGGACTGGAGACCACTCAGAAAGCAGGAAGTGGACTATACTACTCCATTTCTGTTCATATTTTGTGAAGCGGGAAGTTGCGCTCAGCATCTTCTGAGGTTTTTGTGTCATTTCCTTCAGTAGTTGTTGGTGCAGCGCCACCACAGGCGTGGAGGGGAACGGGTTTTTCAAAGGCTCTAGTTTGTTTGACTCGGTGCAGTGTGAAAGCGAACCACACCAGTTGAAAATGTAACAAATGTTGCAATTTTGGTCACCAATCAAACCGACTACCAGACTACCAGATCTGTTAACAAACTTGCATCACTGAAGAAGGATGACGCTGCTTCTAGTCTTTTCTGTAACTCAGCAAACTGGACTGTACTTCTTGACCCAATGTTTGGCTTTAACTGCCTGACTTCTGTCCCAAAAGCATATCCAATATCTGGATAAAACAAACAACCCGATACTATTTGGAGTGTGCTTTCTGATGCAGAAACACTCTGCTCAACAGAAGGTTTGATTCTGTGCACACCCTCAAAGCCCTCAGTCTTATGCTAAAACACAATCTGACAGCAGCAGTGACAGACTATGAATCTCATTTCTTCAAGTAATCTTTTAAATAAATGGAGTTTTAGTGAAATCACAACTCGCTCCTTTCGGATAACACATTCAACACATTCGCCGTATGCAGCGTGTCAGCATCCCTGAATGGTTTTTTATATTGTGGAATCAGTTTTGGGGCTCGAGAGCAAAAACCAGCAACTGACTGAAGCTGGACCGAGGCTTTGAGCCGTCTGCGGCCTTCTGTCCCGCTTGCTAAACTCCTCCACATCTTTCCCTACAGTGAGCATGCTGACACTGTAGATTAAAAAAAAAAACCTGTCCCCTGGGATTTTATTTAAGAGATTTAATAGAATTGTGTGGGCGGGCCTACAGTATCTGCAGTTTGTTTTCTCTTTTCAGAGTCCAAACGGCCTTGGCACTGGTGAAGACAGGACCACAAGAATTGCATTACAGTCTTTTCATTTCAGAAGGACACACCGTGTGAGTCACCCACAGTCAGCGCAGTAATGCCAAGCACAGGCTTACAACCCACAGTCTAAAAGCCAATGTTTGAGCGTGAAAACCTTTGGTTCATAACATTAGCACAGATACATGAAAGGGGAGCTACACCAACTCCGAAGTCTCATAGTCAACATTCATCATTAAGTCTAAACTTTTTGGTCTTTTGTCCATTGCTATGTCTGGTGGCCAGGTGTAAGATTTGACCGTATAATTGTGCAAGTTGGAATTACGAAATCAAATTAGCTTAATGGGTCTTGATAGGTTTTGATCTTCTTTAGATCAAAATTAGAAATTTTGTTTCCGATCAAACCGAACCTGGATGACGTCATACAGAACCGTATTGAGTATTAATTTGTTTTAAATTTGTTTACAGTTATTATATTAAAAAAATGCAATTTCTTTTACCAAATCTTTACTTATAAAAATGGAGATATTTAGTTTTTCCAAAAATATCACTAAAATTTGTAACTATTAAGTATGAGCTAAATGAGGTGTTGTTCGCCCATTTATGAGTGTCTGGACCTGGCATCAACGGTAAAGTCCTGACATGTTTCCATGTCTGTGGAAACGAATGACTTGGATCTGTACAGAAAAAAAAAGTCATAGTCGCTGTTTTTGATCAGTTGAACAATTGATTTTGACACAGTTATCCAGTTTTCACTGCAGGGGGAGGTATAATGTGTTGGTTTATACACTGTCTATTCAAAAGAGGAGAAGAAGAAAAGAACTGAAAACAGAATACAGTGAATGTGGGTAGGCACTGTTTACGGGGTGCTGTGCAAAAGGGGGCGCCAAAATGATGGCCGAAAAATTACTTCTTGTCAGCATTCTCTGTTTCTGTGCCTATAATGTGTCCATATTCACCTTGGAACGTATGTGGTTTCTGTATTCTTGTTGTCTCTGAGAAATTAAATGAAAATATCCTCTCTGTAATCCTGTAAAATAAACTTTGTTGCAGGTTTTCTCATCATGTGCTGACCGTTTTCTATATTTCCTCTGTTTGGTGCCTGACTACCTCAGCAGTTGTGAACAGTGGAGCTGCACACAGATGTCCAAAAAGATAGTAGACCTTCAGTGGGCGCCCAGATTTGTAGAGCAGACTAATGAAATATGAATTTGTCTTAACTGACCCCAGAGAAAGAGAGAGAGAAAGAAGAGGAACAAGAAAAAACTCTGGAGAAAAAGGGAACATCAGATTGGCTTTCCCTGTAAGCAGGACAAGCCAGAAACGTAGAATTGGAGTAAGAAATGGTTAGGCGTGGTATTTTTCCTCCCAAAATTAATGTATTTTATAATTCCATGTAGTCAGCCTAAGTGTCGCCCATATCATAATCTAATTTTGAGTCAATGTCCAGTTAATGTGCTGTAGCCCCAAGTCAAATCCTCATGGAGCCAACATCCAACTTCTTGGCTGGGCAAAAAGTTTGAGAAGAACCAAAGTCACTGAAAGTCAAACATCTGAGAGACAAAGAAAAAGAAGGAACAGTGTGTAGACATGTCACGATGCCCTTTCCAACAGTTCAGCTCAGTGGACACTGCCCTTCTTTGTTTCAGGACGGTAATTAAACGTGGTAGCTTTTGAATTCTTCCCAAACCCTTGAAAGTCTTCATGTAGGATGAGTCCCCTGAACTGTGAAGGGACTCCACGGTGAGATGCGCTGGCAGGACACCCAGGACTGTTGTGGTTGTCACTTCGCTGCGTCTCAACGTGAAAAATTAGCCAAAAGATTTGACTGCTCCCATCAGAAAAATTACACCAGAGACAATCCTCTCGTTTCCATTTATCACAATGAGCCACCTCATTGACTTTACTGGTATGGCTGCCAGTGAGTCCGCGAGCCTCTCTAATTAGGTCGTTACTGCTTTGCATAGGCTTGCAGATAAGAATGACAAGCTGATGATCTGCTGATGGATCTGCAGTCCTGCTGGCTGGTGACGGGCAGAGGCGGATTGGGGGGGGGGTGTTTCTGTCGGCGTTGGTCGGTCCACTGAGAGAGCCGCAGATGTCGCCACAATCAGCAGCAACGGTGCCACCATTCAGCAACACAAATCTGAGTTTTGAAGGAGGCAACAGATCCAAACCGGATTTCACATTTGAAAGGATTTGACTTTGTGAATCCTTTCGTGACTTAGGGGTGAATTCACACCTGCTCTGTTTATTCTGCTTTAATCAAACTCTACTTGGTGTAGAAAGTCTGGTTCGTTTGTGGAAGGTGTGAACGGGCAATCGAACTCTGATGTGAACCAAAACACAAACTATCATCTGCCTAAAAACCTCAGTATGGGTCCAGTTCAAGTCAACTCTAATGTGGTTCGAATCCATATGTGAACGCATCTGGACCGGAGGCCGCTCCCAAAACAAAAAAGGGGACTACAGCACAAGGCATTCTGGGTAAAATACAACCAAAACTAACGTGCTAACTGGAGAAATTGTTCGTGGTCTTTTACCAAAGTCTAAAGAGAAATCCTACAACTACTAAAACCTGACGCTACTCCATTTTTGTTTACATTTTGTGAAGAAGGAAGTTGCATCAGTGTCTTCTTCAGTGGCTTTCATGTCATTTCATTCTGTAGTTCTTAGTGCGGCACCACCACAGGAGAGGAGGGGAACAGGATTTTCAAAGAATTTTGTTTGATTGACCAGTGCAATACGAAAGTGAAACTCACCAACTGAAAATGTGATAAATATTGCATTTTTTTACTCCCCAACTGAACTCAATCTAAAAAAAGCCTAACTGTGATTAAGAGCTGTGCAAATTAGATTGAGAATAAGCTAAGTTAACCTGCAGCAGTCGCAGGTCACACAGAGAGCATTTCAGTCCCGATGTGACTCACCGCGTTAAATTGCCTGAACAAATCTGATGAAGCAGAAGTTGTTAACAGCATATGTCTTTCATCGGGACACAAACACATCCCCGCTCTCCTGCATAACACAGGCAATTTACTCGTCATGGTCACAAACCTGGAAGATGCCGTTACTGAGGAGGAAAGTAATTCCCATCCTAACAGGCGAGATCGTCCCTCGTACACACGGCGCGCAGTGAGCAGAACGAGCCGAAGCCGGCTTCATTTTAATATGCACAGCACTCTTTGAACCAGACAATGTGTTTTTTTTGGGTTTTTTTTTTTTTACACCAGGTGGGATTTAGAAAGACAGAAAAAAAAAAACTTGTCCTCAAGACAGACTTCCTGACAAAGAAGTGAAATCCTCCTAGAAGCAGCGTTTGAAATATATATCACAGCATGTGTCTGTGGAGCTTGTTGTTTCCGCTGTGCCAAAAAGCCAGCTGCCACGGCAACCGGGCTGCAGTTTTACGGCGGCGGTGACGGGTCGGACGGCCTGTAAAACCTCGTTTGATCCCATGAATATTAAAAAGTCTGGACCAGCTTTCTGCAGGGCTGGGAAGGAGTTCAACAACGTTCAACCTGAAGGCAGAGAGACGTGGAATCAATACGGAGTCTGACCGGATCAGACCGGAGGACCAGGGGTTACAGTTTAGACGGGGCTTACAGGGGCAGTAGCTCAGGGTGCTGGGATTTGGGGGTGCGGCCTCCTTGATTTGTTTTTGTAGTCAACAGATGCTTTTCCTGCATTGTGCTTTAAAACCCATATGCATTTGTTTAAATTTTATTTTACTGTATATCTTTATTTTTTTGTATGAATGTTTGAATCTTGTATTTTTATAGGACTATGGATGGAAATTAACATTTTGCTAAATCCAGTATAGTGTACATTCAGTAATTTGTACTGTCTCAATAAAATCAATCAATTTGATTTTGGCAATATGACATCATAACTTTGTGTCTTATCCCAAGGTTAATCAGAAGTGAGAAAAATAACATTTTAGTGCAGTTTTTTTTAAAGGGGCAGTATTATGTAAAAATCAACTTTTTTTTTTTTAGCTTTGCGTCATGATTTTGAAACTCCAGGTATCAGAAACACACCTGGAGTGTTGTCTTGATTCTTCCATGCATGTGTGAGAAATCGGTTAATCTCCATGGCAACCATTAAGACACCTCAGTGGACCAAGCACTGCTCCTCCTCTGAGCTGTTGTTTCCAAGCTTCTGCCTCACTGAGCTCCCCGACTCAGCTCCTTCAGGCTAGCCAGCAGCAATTAGCAAACACCTGATGGAACATCTGACCTCGTTATAGAAGATTCCTCTCAGTACAATGCTGGTAAAAACGTTGCTAAAGGGTTGATAGAGAAGCCATGTTATGACGACTTCGTGAAGGCGGAGTTTCAGAAAGAGCAGGAGCTTCTTAAAGAGACAGAGACCCAATTTCAAGGTGTTAAATTAGGAAGTAATTTTTTTTAAGTCATATTTGATGTGTGTGTATATATACATATACAACTGAAGTTAACTTAGTTACCTAACTGTGCTATAAAACAAATTACACTGCTTCTTTAAATGTGCATTTTAGTGATTGCATCAACAAAAACAGACCTGTGATTGTAATGAAAATATTTTGCTTTCTATTTTCTTCCTGCATGGATGAAGTATTGATGCTGATCACTTCGCTCAGTGCCAGTCTGGGTTTTGCTACATCTTTTCAAGAAAAACAGAAGCATCTGAGCGGGGACATCTCCACTAATGTTTCGGACTCCCTGTCAAGCTAATATAATGTTCACATGAAACAGAAATGTGTGTTTGTCGGGAGCCAGAGCTCGATTTAACCCAGAGGCCCATAGTCTACTATATCCGGCCCTGGTCAGATCCGGGTTTAGATAAGGTGGTCACAATTCAAAGATCAACTGAGTCATAGAGATTTTGCTCGATGAACAGGTAGCTAAAAGCGGCTGCGTGTGACGGCATCAATAGCACAAACTCGCTAAAATTCATCTCATAATGACTGCTGCTCTCTGAGGCCTGTTTTTAGTGCTTCCTCTGGATTTTCCTCCATTCACCTTTTGCGCTCATCAGCCTCATTCACGGCCCCTGCAGGTGGGTATTGTCATTTAAAAACGGGCTCAGTTAAAACGCCTGCAAAGAACAGAGGAGACGGACAGAAATCAGCAGCCATTATGGCCAAAAGAGCAGCAGCTAAAAAAAAAAACAGACGGACTTTATCTCTGGAGTCAGTAAAAAGAAATGAACCAGAGTGACTCTTAATAGGTACAATTGTTTCTAGATATGTGTCAAAATGTAATTATCTGAGGAGTTAAATAATGTTAATATGTCAATAAAGCAGGGGTGTCAAACTCCAGTCCTCAAGGGCCGCTGTCCTACTGTTTTTAGATGTGCCACAGCTACAAACCGCTGGAATGAAATGGCTTAATTACATCCTTCTTGTGTAGATCAGTTCTCCAGAGCCTTGCTAATGACCTAATTATTCTATTCGGGTGTGGTCCAGCAGAGTCGCATCTAAAAGTTGCAGGGCAGTGGCCCTCCAGGACTGGAGTTTGACACCTGTGCAATAAAGTGTTTGGAGTTTGTTTTGTTGCCCCCAGCAGGCCGAAAGGAGACATGCAACCTTAAACAGGTTGCATGTCTCCCCCAATCCCACAGCAACATTTCAAAGATTTCATCTCATCTCTGCTTGGATCAGATCAATATGTAACGTTTTTGCAGAGGAAATTTGAATATCTCAGTGAAAATCCTGTTAATTTATTACGAACACAGCTTCACTACTTTTTCAGATGTAAAAAAAAAAATAAAAAAATGTGCGCGAGTTTATGTTGCTCTTGTTTCGCTGTGTGACTTAATGGATTTTTACATCACACAAGCAGAGCTATAATAGACTGGTGTTCAAATGGCCCAGTCAAAGCTCAGACCTTAATCTAATTAGGGTAAACTGTGGCTAAACTTTGAATATGGCTGAGTTTAAACTATTTTGCAAAGAATGATGGGTGAAAGCTGTTAGAAACAAACCTCAAAAGCATCTATTGTTGATATTGATCAGTTTTTTTTTTTTTTTTGTTCTTTTTTTACAATCAAGCACTATTTTTGTGTTGATCTATCAAAACAAAAATTCTCTCAAAAGGTTACAATATGATAAAATGTGAAAACGTTCAAATGATCCAAATACTTTTGAAAGGTAATGCCTTTCACTTTAACTCCTAACCTCTATATTTCAGTTTTATTATTTTATGTAATTTCTGCTGACTAACTTTGAGCCACAAAGCTCTCTATTAGCTCATTTACCCCCAAAGAAGCAGGTAGGCAAACAAAACACAATTTAAGCAATAATGACATCCCTCACCATAGCAACAACTCTTCATTTCCTGCCTAGCTTACTTTATATTGTTAAGCTTTAAAAAACTTAATTCAATGTAGAAAAAGAAAAAAAAGGCAATTAGCCATCATCCCTCAGGTACAGACTGTCTGGTCAGAGGAGGGGAACAAAAAAAAGGTGATTTCCAGGACGTCTTAAGTGAATTACGTAGTCGGTCCAATCTGCGTGCTTTAACTTTCACTTAAAACTTTGTTCCTGTTTCCTTCCAGAGCAGTGAAGATGGTAATGATGATGATCAGACCATTAGGGCGGCTCATTAGTGGGGAGGAAGAGGGGAAAATAAAAGGCTACGTAATGATAATGAACTTGTGTGAGGTTACAGCACAGTCTATGGGAAGGTTTCGGCCGCAGGGTCACAACTGAAGCGCGTTAAAAGACACAAATAAACTAACGACCGGCTTACTTCACCACACTGGTTCTGTTGGGCCGGGATCCCTCATTAGAGGCTGAATTATGTCATCTCCACATAAAAAGCGGAATGTGTCTGAATGAGAAGGGAACGGATCACAGCAGAGGCTGTTGTAGCTTTGTTGCCTTCCTTTGAAAACATTTTGGCACATGACAACAATTTGTGTGTTTTATTGTTGGCTTTGTGTAATAGATCAACACAAAGTGGAGCACAGCTGTGAAGTGGAAGGAAATGACTCTGTTTGCAAAGCAAACATTTGCAAAATAGTGAGTATTCAGCGCGCACGCACACACACACACACACACCCCTCCTAATTCTTTGTAAGAACCATTTTTTCTGTAATTACAGCCAAAGGTAATCTTTCCTGTCATAACTCTGTACATTAACTGAGTCTAATTGTTGCTGGATACTGCTCACTCTAATTGCTCCATTTGCACAAAATATTTAAATATATTCTTAGATATAACACTGTTTAATTTCATAGAAATATACATTGTTTATATATATTTTCTTCATATTGTTAATATTACTATTATTTATGATTAGCATGCTATGTTTTCTGTTTTCTGTATATTGTGCTGCTGCCTGATAACTTCTCAATTCTGGGATTAGGAAAGCGCATCCTAACTTAGCTTATGTTAGATTAGCTGAATTCATTTTGAGATTCGTCTCTGTTAGCTGTTTACAGCTAGAGACTGAAATGTTTTGTGAACATGCCACACATTCTCAACTGGATTTGACTGGAACATGCTAATACATATTTGTTTTCTCTAAACCTTTCACTTGTAGCTTTGGCTGTTCATTGGCTTCTTGTCCGGCTGGAAGCTGAAGCTCCGCTCCGTTCTCCTGACTTGTTCAGCCTCCACCTGGTTTTCTTCCAGGATTGTCCTGGATGTGGCTCCTCCTGTCGCCTCTGACTGCCATGTTTCACGATTGAAATGGTCTTCAGGGTAATGTGCAGTACGTTTTCTTTAGTCCAAAGATTAAAATTTTGTTTTTCTATTATTTGTTTTCAGTACATGGCTTCTGGCAACATGGAGTGAAAGTCGGAACAAAACAGTGCATTTGTATTTATTGATGATGGAATCATTGGCGGAGGATATGCAGGTGTCCAGGGAGACAGAAATGCAGAAAACCAGAAGTGCTAAAAAAGAAATAGCATACGCAACCTTTAGCAAAATCAGCGAAAAACAGATTATCCTATCACCTCAAAAATCTTTTTTTTTCTTTCTTTTTTTAATCTTGTTGCAGTGAGGATTAAATTGGAGGTTTTCCACCTCAATCGCACGCCGTTGTTATGAACGATGCCCTCTGGTGCCTGAGGGCCGATGTTCAGCTTGTAGCTGCTCTTAAAAGGGAATTAGAAATGAGCTAAATCAACTTGATCCCTGAAACCCGAGGATCTGAGCAAAGGGCCCCATCTATGTTTCAACAGGCTCACCTCGACTGTCATGGCAGCACAGCAGCGCCGCGGGGCCACTTTGTACGACACACACCACCAACCCTTTGTTTAGAGGGATCTCCAGCTGGATCCTGCGTCACCTCCTTGTGGGCTTTACAGGATTGTTGTGGGGAGACGGACTGAGGGGGTGAGCTGGGTCCCGGCCCTGCTCCGCCTGTCAACTGGAAGCAATCGTTTCCAGCCCCTCTAACAATCGCTGGAGCGTCAATCCTTCAGATCCTTTTTCCTACAATAACTTGTTTTATCCTCTTATCTTTCTCCCACCTCAAGACACAAAGTCCAGATAGAAGTAAGTCCCCCTGCATCTGATGAAAGCCTTTCGAAACAACTCTGTGTTTTTTTTGTTTACTCTTCATTGTGCTGCTCAAAGCTAATATGCTGCTTTCTCTCCAAACAAACAGTCCTTTAGACCCATTAAAAATACCGAAATATATTTACTGAAAACAATGTTGCACTTAATCAAATTGATTTATATATATATATATATATAGTGGCAAAACACTTAAAGCATGAAACAATGCAAGTCCATTTGGCTTCAAAACACTTCATATATATATATATATATATTGCTAGGAGGTAGAGGAACAACATTTAGATGAATAATTGTGAATCTAATTTATGTTTATTATTCTGTTTGTTATGAGTGCGCTTCCTTTCTGTTTTAAAGCGTTGCTCTTGTGCTTTGTTCAAGCAGCAGACAAACATTTTAATTCCACCGAGGCACTTAATTGATGTTTGATTTTTCTTGTCGGTCTTATTTGTGTGCTAATAGGAAGGGGAGTCATCTGAATGTCGTAACGCATTCCTGATGCACAAAAAGCTTCGTTTGATCACCAAAATGAGTCTGGTGGTTTGTAGTCCCTTGTGGAAATCGTTCATAACTCTTGAAACCTAAAAACCTTTTCACAGGTTTTTAGGTTGTTAAAATAACACAAGTAAGGGAAAAATTAACACTAGAAGTGTTTTGAAGCCAAATGGACTTGCATTGTTTCATGCTTTAAGTGTTTTGCCACAGTTAGAGCCTTTTGAAAACAGTCACTTATATTTTTTCTGCAGTGCAGCTACATTAAGACAGAATCTTTCATATTAGGAAACTAAATTACCCATTTGCTTTTTTAAAAAAATTTGTGACATTTTTTTTCCTTACCCATTTTTATGGTGCCCCCTGGACTACTGGCGCCCTGAGCATTTGCCTATACTGCCTATGCCACAGGGTAACCAAAGCCATCAGTAGTTGTTTTGATACTATAATTCAAAATAAAATTTTCCCCCTGAGATTGAACGAGCTGATATTAATTTTCACTAATTGCTGATTGACTTCAGCTGGTGTCATGACTTCCCGTGTCTTCAGTGTCATTCCAGTTTATCAGTCATTATGGGCTAACTGGGCTATTACCGACATATTGTGAACATTTTCATGTTAGCTGGACATTTACAAATTGGGTTTAATACGTTTACTTTTGAAAGCAATGTAATTATCTTTTAGACCTGAAATATGTTCTCCTAAACCTTGGGACATATAGAGTTCAACTTAAAATCACTAGCTAAGGTTGTCATGTGACGCCACAGTAAAATGTCAGCTAACATCTTATTCGAAGACTCTATTTTCTGATAATAATGCTGTCGAAGAGGGAACAATATCTCCACACCTTTTTATTCCCAAGGTATAAAAAAAATGTGAGACAGGTGACAGAAATGTCACAGGTTATCTTGTCGCAGTGAAACCTGCGGGGTACTTTTTATATCACGCGTTAAAGTAATTTTCTCTGTTTCTTCTTTTTCGGTTTAAAGCTCAATAGTACAGGCACACATGCTTCACCTCAAGCAACCCCACATGTAGCCTCCTGTGTGTGAGTGAAACCAACACCGGAAACAGATGTTTCTAAACCAGGCTGGATGCGGTCCAGGACTCAACATGGTACGTTAAATCCACGCTGCCCGCAGACGGCTGCATCTGGACGAGGCTTCATGATGGCTGCTGTAAACACACACTCACATGTGGCCTCAGATCCGGAGACAAGCGAATGACTGTCTCATTGTGCCTGTGATGAAACCGAGTGGTTTGTTTGGAGGAGTGCTGGGATTAATTAGTATTTTAATTATAATCTGGAAGTCTTTTTCTTTTTTTTTTTAGTTCTGCGTTTTACCACTAGGGAGCACTGTGCTCAGAGCAACGCTTAATGAGGTGCAGCAGGTGTCTCTTCTTGTTTAATAAAAATGAAAGTGTAGCCTAAACCGACACTCGCATGTTAGCCTTGATTGTGTGTCATGGTGTGTGTTTTTTTAAGTCAGGTGCAGCTGGCAAACCGAAGCCTAAAACATAGTATCCTGCTGTTAAAAGAAAGAGAGAAAGAAAGAAAGAAAATTAAATCATTTCGAGTTGACTTTTCATTCAGTAATTCAAGTGCCAGGCAGTTTTCATGCTCGGTCCTGTCACAACTACCGATGACGTGAACTCTCCAATAACTCGATCCTCCACACCAAGAAGGGGGGAAAATGGCGAGCAGCCTTACAGAAGACATAATTACAGACTACTGGGATGCAGAAAATGAAAAGAGGGGTGGATTGGGCTGTAGTGTCAGCAGAAGTAGGAACAGCTGCATCTAGTGGAGTAAATCCATTTCCAAGCTCGGAGGGAGTCCAGGACGTGAAGCTAAGGCTGTCAATCCGTGCAGCAGCACTCACAGGGGGCTCCAGGTTCGCTTTTCTCCTGGTGGCACGGGACAAAGCCTGTCCAAGAAATTTTAAACAAGTTGAATTAAATACTTCTTAAGACTTTTTAAATACCACTCTGAATTAAATTCAAGACTTTTCAGTCTTGAATTCAGATATATTCAGATATAAATATACAAAAAACGAACGTCTCCCAGCGAACTGGAGATAAATTTACACCAACATGGCTAGCTAGTTAGCAAGCGTAGCTAGTTAGCGGTAGCCTTGTGAGTCCTTTGGAGTAATTTTTTTTACATGATGTTTGAACCCCTTTCTATGACTTATTTGGGCTAATTTGCGACGTCGTAGTATACTGTTTCATTTGGACTCGTTCTTGACGTCATGCTATAATATTTCTCCTTTGAACTCATTTCGGACATCATGCTAGACGCTAGCTCCTTTGGGCTAATTTTTTACGTCGTACTGTACTATTTGTGTTTGGACTCTTGTTATACCATAGCTCACTTAGCCTCATTTTTTACGTTTTGTTTGGACTAATTTTTGACGTAATGCCTCACTTGATATAATTTTCGACGTCATGTTATTCCATGGCCCGTTTGTTGTCAATGACACTGAAAATGAGCTCAAACGACACATACTATGCAGCATTTTCAGGGCTGCCTCAGTGGCCACCTTCATGGACTCTCATTGAGTGCACAACTTAAAAACGCAGTTTACAGATCATATTAGTGGAATGTTGAGTGGTAAAAAAAAAAAAAATGTAGTTGCTAAAGAAAAACTACAAAACCGGACGTCCAGAGCAAACAATGCAGATTAGCTTCCTTAACACCTCAGCAGAGTCACAGGCTGATAGCCTCCATCCCATAATGGATTCAACATCCCATAATTGTTGAATCTAACTTCTGATTGATATTTTAAATCATTACAACACAATAAGTCAATGATCAGAGTCCAGCAGCACGGTAGTGTTTTATTGCTCAGCTGCTTTATTGTCACAGAAGGAAAAGGTTCTGCTAACAACTGTCAGTATTTTAACTAAAGTTATGTTTAAACATGACTTACCCTTCCACTCACACTAATAATCTTCCACGTTAGTTTGCAAACTAGCAGCCAAGTTAAAGTCCTGTTTATCTTTTCTGCCACCTACTTATCACCAGTTATCAACCCTCTAAGCTGCAGTTTGGATGCTGTTGTGCAAACAAAAGCAAAGAGTCCTTTCACACACATAAGATGTGTAATGATATATAAAAAAAATAACTACTTTAAACTGTTTCAGATGAAATAAGCAAGAACAGGGAGTTAATATTTATACGGAGTATACAGTCTAAGTGACAACATGTTTACTCCAAGACTGAAGGGATTTACAGAAGACTTTACAGCGATATCAAACTCCATGTGTTGGTTAATGTTAATGGAACATGGAGGGGAGTGTTAACGTGGAGCTCTAGCTGGCCTCCTGGGTCTCGGCCGGCTTGGTTTCCTCATTCGAGAGGCCGTCTGCTCCGTATTTGTTCTGTAGTGAACGTCCCAAAAACTGCCAGTACTCCTTACGAATGGTGTCCTTCTCCTGGGCAAGAAGCTCACAGATCTTACCGGGAAGACAAACATGAAACGGATGAAAAATGAATCCACTGCAGCTTAAGAAATTGATTAAATAAAGAAAAAGTGCTAATTTCTCAAAGTATCAACAACTGCTCACCTCCAGAGCCCTTTTTAGCGTCTCCTTATGTTCCTGCTCCAGATTTTCCTTTTGGAAGCTGGACTCCAAAGCGTCTTCATAGCAATCGAAGAGGAAAGCGAGGAGGTAGGGCGAGCAGTGCGTCTCTTTCAGCTCCAGGACCTTTTCCAGCAGGCCCGGCTGAGACGAGAGGCCTCTGTCCTGCAGCATCCTGATGGGAACAAAAAAAGGTGGAAAAATATAAAATAAAAAAATAGAAGAAACGCCGCCTCAAAGCCTCTACATTTTTAATAACTGAATCGCGACCATGGCCGCGGCCTCCTGGCGCAAGTTTAAACATTCCTGTCCTCCACACTGAAAGGGACCGATTCATTCTTAAACCGGAGAAAACCAGAAAAAAAAAAAAAAAAGAACTTCCCTTTCAGGGTTTCCAAGAAGTTAAATCTAACGTATGCGTGTCTCACTTCTCACCCTTTCAAATAATTCCAGGCGCTCTCGTTGTGAGGAGCCTTCCTGATCTGGTTCAGACAATACCTGACACAAAGAAGAAAGCATTAAAATGAATGAAACCTGAAAGAAACACTGCATGCATTATTTGACAGCAAATACCAGGAATTTCTTTGATTTTTCAAACAGGAAGACATGTTAACCATTTTCAAAGTATTAGATTTCCTATGAAAAATTTTATAGGTCAGATTTCCTATAAAACAGACTAAACTCAGGCTGCTTTGTTTTGAAGTGTAATGCTGCCTTGCAGCTTTAAAATTGGTTTTAGCTGATCAAAGGTAAAAATTGTTCCTAAGCTCTCTGTGAATCGTCACATAAAATCCTCAAATAAATCAGGTCCTACAGGATTTTACTATTTTTGTGATGTTTTTTTACCCCAGTAAAATTCATTAACTCGTTATGTTGCTACTTTACAAATATTTGCACTAATCTGTGACAGTAAATGTTACTTTCTGTTATTCGCCATGTCATCACAGACTTCACATCAAGTAAGGCCGAGGCAGCAGAGTGGTAGAAGTAAGAAATACTGCCACCTGCAGGCCAGAGTTAGTCACTTAAACTATAACAATTTCTCTGGAAAATTTGGAATTCAATTAATCTGTTGATTTTGCACAAGAAACTGTATAACATATTAAAGTTTGTTTTTGGAGTATGGATACTTTTCAAGGAACTATTTATTAAAAGAAAAGAAAAATATTTTTTAAAAAACCCTTACTGTATCTCTCTCTGCACGATGGCCGGGTCAGAGAAGCCCGTGGTGTGAGAAATGACAAAGTGCCTCTGGTTCCACGCCGAGTTGTTCCGCACGTCTTCATCTAGAAGACTCTCCACAAAGTCCAGCTCGTTGTCCCACAGCTTGTACTCCTGAAGGTCAAACACAAAGAGACGCCGTCAGACGTGGAGCCCCAAAAGACACACCGTCACACCCTTGTTTTTCTTGAACAGAAAGAAAAACAAGAGTGGAGAAAAGATTCCCTCTGAGGGTTTGTGAGGCGAAGGAAGCGTCGCCGACCTGGATGACCCACTGCCTGTGTTGCCAGGCATGGTAGTTCTTGGCATCCTGGCTGAGGATGTCTGCGATGAACTGCAGCTCCGCTGAGGGGTCGTTCAGCCACTCCACCACCATGCGCCTGTGATGCCTGGACAGGAAGTCAGGAAATACGCAAATACTGGGTCATAATGACTCCTGATTTCTATAAAATTATTCATTTTCCAATAATTCTGGGTTTTTTTTCATCCCTTGTTAGTCCTTTTATGTCACTGCAACAACAAAAAAATCCAAATGAACTAAAAATATGAACCTCAATTCTAAAAATCAAGATGAAGTAAAAATAAAAAAAGATGTATAGAGAAAGCCCACGTTTTGACTCTAATTTTTACATTTTTAAATCAGTGCGATAGAGATTGTGATTAGAAATGCACCGATATGAACATTTGGTATATTTGGTATACACGATGTTGAAATCCGATTTTAATACTGCTGTGATGGCCGATAACCGATATCATACAAAGTTTCTCTACCGTTTTGACACATCTGCAAAGAAAACAAGCAGAAACAAATGGCAACAAGATAAAAACAAATACTGGCGTTAACCAATTTATCGGACCAATACCGATACGTTAAAAAAATGACAAATGTTGGATACCGATACCGATGTTAGTGATATTATGCGAGACTTATTGTGATCAGTGGAAACACGACTCACCAGACTTGGTAGTTCTTGGGCTGCTCCTCGATGATGTTGGTGATGTATTTCATCTCCTCCCTCAGGTCCTTAGACAGAGCTTGGAGCAGAACTCGCCTGTAGTGCCTGAACAGGAGCAGATCCAGGGTTACATCGCACCACAACCTCACAACGGAACCCAAACATTACACAGTTTGAGCCCAAACTCTAATCTGTTGGGTTTTCCCTAAACATTTTAAATATTTGAGTGCAAAGCGTTTAGTTTTATCACCTGTACATTTGATGACTGAACACACTGCTGAAGCTGGATTTTGATTGGGTAGTGGTCTTAAAGGCCCGTTTCACTATTTTTGGCATCTTAACTAACACAAATCAATTCTGTTTCAAAAATAATTAAAACCAATCTCAAATGAAAAGTGTATTAACTTCCAAACACAGAATATTTAGTGCATTTATGAGGTTTGGAAATATCCATAATAAAAACCAGCTTGAAGGTTCAATATCGAGTCTGGAGGGCCACATAACTTCAGGCGGGCCTCAATTTTAACACCAGTACGTAAAGCCAGTTGAAAATTGTCCACTTTAAAACTCTGAGGAGGTGGAAACCTCTGTGCCCCTTCACCCCCCCCCAAAAAAACAAATAAACTTTACACTGTGTTTCTCTCATTTTAAGCTCAATTGCTTTTATTCACTTTTTTGTACTGCTGTCGTCTCACAAGAGTGACGCTCACCACACTGTGTAGTTTGCCGCGTTCAGGTCGATGGCGTCGGCTGTCAGAGCGAAAGCCCTCTCGCTCCTTTCGTCCTTCTTTAGGAGCGCGCGGAAATAGTCATAAACATCAGCAACTGTTGGATAAAACACACGGTAATGAGTGGCACGACGTTCATATCTGATTACGTTCAGTTTCCAAAACGAAAACACAGAAAGCGTCTTGTCACACTGCAAAAATGTTTCCCAGCTATTCGTTTGAGGTTGATTTCAATGAGTTAGAATGTCACTGTAAAGTTTCAGTTCAAGTAATTTCATTCAAAATGTGAAACTCATGTAGGTTTTTATTTATATTAATTTTTAGGATTATAGCAAGCAAATGATTAAAAAAGGTCAAATAAGAATATTGAAATGAACAATAAAAAAATATGGGTGGTAAATCAATTTTAATGATTAAATAAATCTTTGTTTTTGAGCACGTAATTTTTGAAAAAATATAAAAATACATACCAACGCACTCTAGTGTTTCCACAGTTCAGAGTGACGTCAGCCCACCTAAAAACTACTATTCTGTTTGACAAGCGGGTTTTATAGCTTTTATTTATTTTAACTTTGAATTCAGATCAACTTCCAAAAGCATTGATTGAAATAAAAGTCCGTTTTTTAAAATAGATATTTTCAGTCACCTATGATTTTTTTTCCGGAAAAAGTGGTGTGGGGGGGAGGGGGGGGAAAATCCATCAAAATCGGAAATCAAATTTTGAATAAATAAATCAAATCTAAGAACCTCCATTCTCCGCTAATTATTTATTGCAAATACTGTACAATGCTTGGACATACTTTCTACTGTAAATAATAATAATAATCTGTTATATAACAAGAGTTTCATTTTTTGAATAACTCAATGTTTTGATGATACTCTAATCTGCTGAGATGCGCTCCTGTGGTATCCTAGCAACCGCCTTACACTTGTCAGAGTAGGCGATCTTCACTACGGGATTTGGTCCGTCGTCTTGCGGAACAGGCTCCAGATCAGCCCACTCCTTCCGGTCTCTGAAAGATAAAAACACAGCACTGATCCAACTGCATACCTCAAATACCTCCGGACACCAGCTTACCACAACTTTGAAAACTAAAGGAGGGCTACTAACAAAACTAGATTGACCTTCAGCGTAAACTGTCATTTCTTTTATTACCGTGATGATTATTTGAGCATAAATAGAGACAGAAATTCCAAAGCAAAGCTGTTATATTAGCCTGAACCGAGTTAATTATTGTTACCTTGTGATAAATGACCATTATCATACTAAAATTATTATCACTATGACACTTGAAACACATTCAGCCTTATTAATATGGAAAAAGTGGCGTCTCGAGAAACTTGTAAGAAACGCCTCCTTGCTAATGGAGTAGCTACTGAGGCTAGGTTAGCCAGCGACAAGACGGAAAAAGTACCTGTAAAAAATGTATCGGGTTGAGTCGGCGCCATAACTGTCCCCGAAGTGGTCCCCGACATCTACATCCAGCTCTTTCTGCTCTTTAACCCCCAGGGGTTCACTGGAGGGCTCCTCAACAGTTGACATGGCTAACTTCTAGCTTTGTCTCAGCCAGAGCGCTGCTTCTGCAGGAAGGAAGACGCAACTTCCGGTGCCTCCGTGAACGGTGGGAAATATTAGTTTCCTCCTAACCAGCAGTAAGAAAGAAAGGGTGAAAATCCACATGTGCAACCGCATTTTAATAAAATCGTGTCTAATTGTTTCTCATAATTTCACAACCACTCACTTTTAAAACGAAACATTTTCATCACAACTTTCAGACTGTTTGACAGAAAATCAATTAAAGCAGCTCACTCAGCAGGTTGACTGGCAGATTTATTTCACGGTGGTTGTAGATGCAAAATTAAAATAGGTGCTCCAATCCAACTATCCTATTTTCTGTGATTATAAAACTGAAGATATTTTTATATGGGCTCAAACAAACTTCAATTGAAATAATGAAATCTTTCTGCTCTGTTGTTGAAAATTATGAAATCTGTACTTCCAGCATCTGGCCTGTTGACAATATCTGTGGTGTCACTTCAATATCAAAAATCCTTCTCTCTCATAAAATAATCTAATTTTCTGAGGAACTAAATTTTGAGATTTTAAATTAGCTGTACTTGAAATATAGACATGTATGTAATGCCTAAAAAAATCTCACTTTGTAATTTAGTGAGATGTTTTATTAGGCAAGTTGTACTTTTTTTAATTGTCTGGGACATTTTAAAACGTATCCATTATAAAAACTTTAAAAAAAAAAATCTTATAAATTAAAACCATTTTAAAAGTTCAGTGGTGGTATTAAGGAAGTGTTGGGGAGCGGGGGAGAACTGTTCACAAGTTGATAAAATATGATTTAATATATGGTACGACCCTTCTGGTGAACCATATTTATCCCTAGCTTAGCCAGGTTCTAACAACGTCGTGTACTAGGCGCATTTAAACGCATCATGAGGTTGCCAGGAACTCTTGTTTTGAAAAGCAAAGGCGTGACAGCGGGGCAGAACTGGAAACTTTAAATCAGCGAAGTTAAAGACACCCGAAGAAGCACAACCGTAACTGTAGACGTCATAACAATAACTTATGTTTATCCAGGCATTCAAAAGACATTTTTAGATTGTGATAAACTTGTTCTGAATAAGTTTATCACAACATTTAGATATATATATATAAAAAAAAGAAAGCTCACACACCTTATGTTTCAAATAATGTCTTGAAAGCAAGGTCAAGCTGAACTTTATTTTCATCGACAACTCTGACATTATAAAAATAAATAGATGATTTACAGTCAGTGGATTGTTATACAAACCGTTATCAAAATTATGTCTCGGCCAGGATGAAGAATTAAACACATGCATAAAATCACCATTCAATGAATGTATACATGTTTGAATACTTTGTTGCCATTATTTGCGGATAACAAAACCAGTTTTTCGTTGTTTTTTTTTCCAGCTCGACAGGGTTGATAGAAAATAAAAATCACTTTTCAAAAGTAGTCAGCAGGACAGCTTGAAGATGCCTCACTCCGACCAGTTTCCAACGATCCGACGTTTTGTTCAGTGGCTGTCTTCCGGGTCCAGTCCGTGCTTCTCGATGTAACGTCTGCAGAAGACCACTGCTGGTTAGAGAAATTAATCTCGCACAAACAAATGTCGTAGGCGTTATGGTTTGCTGTCTGCATACGGAGGTTTAAATCCGCTCTTCGTCAGCATGAATGTATTTTAAGTGATTCGTTTCAATTGTTCCTTTTTTCCAGGCGTGAACAATGATTCAACATCTTCAATTAAAATTTAAAAAAAGCATTAGGTTTTAATTTACTGTGTTTTCCCCCCCTCTATATTTTCATAAAGCATGTGGTTGTGGTACAATTTGCATTTAGATATGTGTTAGAAGAAACTGTCTAAATGTGAAGCAGCATTCAGTTTTTATGCAAACAAATCTGGAACAAATTTCCAGAAAACTACAAAACTGCTGAAACACTGACTTCCTTTAAATGAAGGCAAAAAAACACAGCACCTGCTTAGAGTTGCCTTTGATTAGTAGTAACTGGAACATTGAAAAGTATATTTGTTTGATTTTGATGAAATGTAATGTTTATTTTTGGTTTCATAGATGGTTGCTGTGTGATATTTTTACGACGTAAACCACTGTGACCAGCCGTGTTACAAAATAAACATGACTTGATTTGTGAGGGTGTATTAATACATTTTTGAGCTTGTATGCATAATTTATTTAGGTTTGAATGTGGGGAAAAAAATGTACAACACATTCAAACTTATGCATCTAATTCTTACTTTAGAAATGAATTCATTTTTCCACATTGGAAAATGTTTGAATCAAACACATAATTAAAAACCCGAACTAAATAATATATTTATGTTGATTATGAATATTCATAAACTTCTCAATGACACTGCAGGTAAATTACATCCCTCCTCATATCGCCCCCATTTATTGTATTTTTTCTAGCATAAAAAGCTGGGGGTTTTTTTTTGGCCACTTGAGGGCAGCAAAAGCGTGTCCAAACACCCCACCTATTTTTAATGGGAACCCGCTGATGTTGTTCAATAACCTTTCACTTTTAACAGTGTAAAAATGTTCTGTGCAGACATTGTTGGGTGCCAAGTCGTTTAAAACATGAAATTCCTCTAATCTCTCACCTTCTCGCGTAATTATACAACGCCTCTTTTCTTTGCTGGAGAGACATGTGTCTGTCAGCTGGCGATCTCCCAAACGTTTTGGCAGCAGGCTATGGAGAGGAAAGGTAAAAGCAGGAACCGCATTAGTCAAATAATAATTTGCACTTCCCAGGATTTTGAATACATATGAAATTTGTTCTACCACGTAAAAGTTGGGACAGATTACAGCATCCACTTATATCTGGGCTGCAGGTCGAAGTCCACAGACCAATCTGAGACAACTCCAACTCACAATTTAGTACTTAAAGGGACAGTTTAGGATTTTTGGTGTGTTGTTCTGCTAAACGGATATCAGCAGTGTGTATCTTACCTGCAGAAATTGAGTGCAAGACCAGATTTAAGGCAACCAGGAAGTACAAGAGGGGACATAAGACAATGCTCATCTCAACAACATCACAGCAGTTTGTATGAACACTATTTCTATTATTTATTTTTACATCGCTTTAGTTTCATTCTTAGTACACGTTTTTCCATTTCCTGTGAAAATAATCTTTTTTTTTCTGGGTAAAGTACCGCCCGATGCCAACATCATGACAATCCAAAGATCCTTTAGGCATAAACCGCCATGATGTTTGTGAAACTGAAGTTGTTTCAGGACGTTATTGGAAGTCTTTTCTGATCTCATCCCCTCTGGCACGAGGCGTTAGCGTCAGATTCTGGGACTAGCTGATCTAGATTTATGCTAAATGAAGAACCAAGAGGCCCAAATTTATTCAAGCCACTGCCAGATTTGAAATTATTTTTAACCAACTAAGATTTGTCTCTGACAGGAGGTGAGACAGGAATGTCCTAAAACACAATACAATGTAAAAAAAAAGAAAGAAATCATGTTGATTATTTACGCCCTTCTTAGAAACTTCCTAGGCATTAAAGCAGTCAAACCTTTCTTTTAATGGATGACCAGCAGTTCAACGTATTCTGACAAGTTAACTTCGGTAATGACCTTCAAGTCTTTGAGGTTGTAAGGATTTGTTGTCATTACCAACTCTGTTGCAAAGTAAATTTTCAGATACACAAAAAAAAAGAAAAAAAAAAACATTAAAAAAAAAAAGCTGGAACTCGTAGGACAGTTTTTTTTTTTTTTTTTTTTAAAGATCGGTGCATTGCTGCAACAAAGATGTTGGTCAAATTGAAAAATTAATTTAAACCTGAATTTGTCAGGGATAACCGCTTTTTAGACGGCAGACAATTTTATGATTGTAACCTAGAGTCAAAGAGAAGTCTAGGTTACAAGAGGTCAGTGAAGGCAGCATTTTGAATGGTCGAACCTTTATGGCAGGAGAGGATCCAGAAGGGAAGGAGCTGATCCTGGAGGCTCCGTATGCTGACGTCTCAGTAGCTTCCATTGACGCTTCCTCTCGGTTCTCTAGCAGGTTTGTTATCGTGGTGTCAACACAGTTGGTTTTAGCTGGAAAAACAAAAACAAAAAACCACATGATTCTACCCTAGTTTTTCTTGATTAAATTTCTGTGATGAAAAAGTGATGCATTGTTGTGCATCTGATGTTACATATTCACCATTTTAAGGTTTCGTAAAACCTCAACATTTTCTGAGAGTGTACTCGCTTTTCAAGATGAATGGATGTGTTAACCACAAACCGTAAGGAGTATTAAAACCGGCCCGTACCTAAATCCCTTGTAATGACACTGATTGGGACGTGTGGCAGCACATCCTTCACCTGCTGGGCCATTTTAGCGATCCGGTGGTCATCTGAGCCCAGACTCTGGGCCATGAAGCCCAGCCCGATGGAGCCAGATGTGGCACCTGCAGAAAACAAAAAGCAGCCACTTAAAGAATCCCAAACTGTGAAATGTGCCACACGGGCAGATTGTCTAAAACGGCTCATTTACTTACTTGTAGTCGTTTGTGGTACTGAATGTCTTTTCCTCTTAATGTGCTCTGCTTTATCAGCTTTAGTAATCTTGGTGGAGACCAGCCCCAGTTCGATAGCGAGAAGCTGAGCAAGACGACACACATTAGAGTTAAAAGAGGAAAAGAGAGCCAAACAATAAGAAAACAGACTAAAATTATTTTTGAAAAAACTAGCATTCTCAGATTCAAAGAAATGTGCAACTGGGTAGGATATTTGTTCTAGGTTTTCTGTCAAGGGGATATCATACAAAGTATTTACAAAATGTGCCTGAATATTTGTGCATCGTGAAAAAAAAAATACTATTTACAAGAGAATGAAGAAGCTGTGCAAATAATCGCAATGTTTGTCAGCAGCTGTCATGGCGAAAGAGTCTAACAGCTTCTGAGAGGAAGGATCTGCAATGACACTCCTTTGTGCACCAGAGACGCAGCAGTCTGTCACCAGCTGCATGTCATCCAGCCAACTGACAATAAATTCATATCTAGCCAAAGAGAAGTCCCTCGAGAAAAAACCTATGAGATTAAATGGTCCTGCCATGACAAAATTTAAGGCCTGTGATTAATGTATGTAAGGCCAATTTACATTTCATTTAATGAATTTAAGACATTTTAAGGCTTTCATTTAAAAATGAAAAAATTAAATTAAAAATTTAAAACTTTTTAAGGCTTTCATTTCGTATAAATGAATTTAAGTCTTAAAACACTTAAATTATTAAATTCATATAAATTAATTTAAGACTTAAGGCTTTTATTTCATATAAATGAATTTAAGACTTTTTAAGGCTTTCATTTCAGAGAAACAAATTTCAAACTTTTTAAAAATGCGCGGAAACCCAGTGTTAAATGCCCGTTTGTCTTAAATCTGCTTGGCAGGCATCTTGAGGTCCAATAAATTCCACTTTTGGTTTTACATGTGTGATTTATGTTCATAAACTCCAATGAGGGAATCTTACCTCCTGGACTTTGTTGGCAAACTCCTGCGTAGATTCGCCGTCTTGTCTGGAAACCGGTGGGAGCCAACTGAAATAAAAGGCGATGTCAAAAACCTTATTTTTAAAAGTCAGAACGCAAAGTATGACGATACTTACTGTAGAAACTTTTATTCTCTCAAACTATCTCAAGCTGCAGCTGAGTATCCAGCATTACTAGCTTTGAGTAGGTGAGCCAGAGGCTGTTAGTGCTGCCAAGGCAACATGTAACCATCACTGCTTTCTACCTCGACACTATCCCTGTCTATCTAACAGATGTTAAGTAGTGATAAAATATGTAGTACCTTACATGATACACTGTACATGGAGAGAAAAATGTCCACAGGAGGTCTGTTAGCCAGCTGGACTCTATCGTGCTCTGTTGGAGGAAACGAAACACATTAAAAATGGCTGTGTTATTATGTTACAGATGGGAAAAAACGACCAGAGAAGCTGTATTATCTGTATACAAATATCCTCACTTATATTGAAGGAGTTCATCATGGAGCTGGTAGAACTCTCTGTAACGCCTGAATGGATTACTCTCAGCACTGAGATCAGATTGAAGCAGCTGCTACTTCACTTTAAATGTGTAATATCAGATTTGGAACAAAGTCGTATTTTGTTCATCGAAGATTTTAACCTCTTCAAAATGTGTTTCATTGAGTCCTGGAACGATGATAAGCTAAATGACACTAATAAAGCAGCAGATGATTTAGTTTGCAAGTGTTCTCCATCTATTCTGACGTGACACACAAGTTTAAAATCCGGTTACCAGAGAAAGCAGAGGTCTGGACACCCGTAAGGCCACAGGTTGGATAGAGTCAGTCAGTGTGAAAGGCCATGAGCTGAAACAGCAAACACACAAAAATACACATTTACTACGAAGCAAACACTATTTGGAAAACTTTCTTCCTGATATTAACAACATTAAAATACATGACAACGTAAACAAACTGTTTTTTGACTATTTCGTTATCGATGACAGACGGCAAATTGAAACGAGTGGATTCTGACTAAAATCAGCAGCAGAGCTAATTAGCCAGCTCACGATACCAGAGCTGAGGATGAGTCAGTAAAGTGACCGAAACGCTGAGGTGGAAAAGGAAACTGCAGGCCAGGCGCCCACACAGGAAACACCTGGATGTTTTTGCAGCACAGCATCAAGACGCAAACCCAACCTTCACATTTCTGAATCACTGCAAAGTATTCTGCCAACCTTGAGCTAAAGGTTAGATGATACAATATCACACAGCTTCCTGTTTTATAAAACAAAAAAAACATTTAAAACAGAAGTGCATAAAAAATGCAAAACAGTAAACTGATTGATGGTAAAATAATGTGGTTATCACGGCGTTGACCTCCTCTGCTTTAGTTTTGTTCCATTTAGACGTTTCAGACTAAACTGATTTTAAAAATCGGACAAAGATAAGCCGACTCAAATCAAAAAGTGTTTTTTGGGTAATGATATCTTTCATCGAGGGGATAAAGCAACACAAACCAACCTGGACCAACGTGAAAAAGTAATTGCCCCCTAAGCCTAATTAATGCCCACCAGACAGGAAGCAGTGGCTGATTTCTACACATTTGGAGACGTAGAGCAGATCAGTAAAAAAAGACTGATTTCACATGTAAGTATCAGCCGATCAACAAAACCTCAGGAAATCAGCACCGACTTATTGGCGTAACCCTAGCAACCAGTGCAGGATGTATGTTAATGCAAAGTTCAAAGGTAAAAAATGAACAGAAGTAAACGTGCCGATAAATGCTCTGAATATTTGTGTTCCTCTGTAAGACTCGGGTCAGAGGAAACGGACAGCAGGTAAAAACAAGAGGAAGGCAGACGGACCTGAACTTTAGCAGACCGGCGCGGCCGTTGGTGGTGTCTTCTTCAGGAAAGACGAGTAAAGGCGGGGCGCCGTCAGCGGAGCAGTACCTCTGGAGAAACTCTCCTACCGCCTCCTGGCCGGAGGCCGAGTGGATCTCCATGAAGCCCCGGGCCCAACACATGAAGCCCGTGGAGCCCTCCAGCTGGGGCTGAGGAGCAGAGGAACAATAACCGCTTACAACAAAACGTGGCAGACGTAGATATTTTAATTCAAGTTTATTTGTGTAGCACAATTTTAGCATTGAAAGCTAAGATTTAAAAACAAAAGCAGCGTCTCTTCAGCCTTTCAAACATTTCTGACCTTTTGTTGGAATGCTTTATTAGCTAAGCCCCTTAAGCCCGACCTCTGAGTCACTCGAGCATTAAAACGGCTCCGACCGCTAAATATTTACCTGAGCTGCAGCTTCATCACACATCACAGAAAAAAATAACATTTTACCCCACAGTACATACATATTGCCTCACAAAAGTATTCATTTCTCTGCATATTTTCAGTATGTTTCGTTCAGATAACACGTAACAGAATCCATAGAAACTAACCCACAACTGTGGAGGTGGAAGGAAAAATCCTACATTATTTAAATAGGGCTGGAATGAAAAATGCATGCCACACTTTTCAGGTTTTTATTTGACAAAAAAACATTTGTTTAAAACCATGCACTCTTTCTTTTTTCTTTTTACAATCTCCTTTGAGCATCTGACTGGTTAGTGTCCTCAGTTCATTCATGGACAGACTGAACAACATACTGAAATAAGCCGAGTATCGCTGAGACGATCGATTAGATTGATCGTGATGAATCAATTATTGAAATATTCGTCAAATAGCTTAGTAGTAGATTAATCCTTAACTGGAGTACAGAGACTCAAAAAAAAGGCAAATTGCTGAAAGAGCACAAACCTAAAATTAAACCAAAACTTAAAAAATATTAACATTTGCATTTAAAAAAAAAACAAAAACAAAAATAACTAACACTTCACCTGGTTCAAAATGTGCTAAAAAATCTCCCTTTAAACACTTTTTACTATTTAATTAATCAGTTCTATTCAAGGAATAGTCAACATATTATCTCTACACTGTATTGATACTAGAAGTACTTTGTTTTAGTTGCTGTGCTTCCTTTGCTGCATTTTAAGCGGGAAATGTTTATAATATTATTTAAAAAATAAGTAAAATTGATTATTTGCATCTTTTAATTCGTCTTTAATACTGTATAAAAAGAGCTTAAAGGGAAAATCTGCAGAGAAATTTTTTATCCGATTAATCGTCAGAATAATTGATTACTAGAACAATCGTTAGCTGCAGCCCTAATGCTGAGATGAAAAGGAGTGAAAAAAGAGATCAATGATCAGAAAACCGGTCAATTTGTTTTTTTAAGTAAAATCTGAACACTCACAGTATTGAAGGGGGTCAGGAGGTTGATGATATTGTGGTCAAACTCTGTCACATGATTGCATACGGAGAGCTTGGTGTTTTTATCCCGGGAGCGAGGATTTCTCTGTCGCACGTGCATCCCGAGGACCGAGCACATAACCCTGACGACAAACCTGCAAGCAAAAATAGATGTTAACGCCAACAGATCAAAGAAACAAATAGAAAAAAAATAAAGAACAATGGCCAAGACACGCCACCTTAAACGTTACTTGCCTCCGCACAAAGCTATCTGGGATTGCGCAGCTGACCAGGAAAACGTGAACGCCGATAAAAATCCGCATCAGCATCAAACAAATGCCAACTGGGGAGTAGAGGAGCAACAGGAGGAGAGCCACGGCATCTTTGGGAAACCTGCACACAGATTGTGGAAACGGTTTCAATTCCACAGGAGAAAAATAAATAAATAAATCAAACACACCTAACATCTCTAAGTCAAGGCTAACTTCTTACAAATGCCACACCTTCTGGACCAAAATGGGGCAGGTCTCCAGGTGTTGCTGGAAAATTCCCTGTTTCTTTTAGGACCATTTTCAAGTGTTAATAAAATTCACTGTGTATTTATGGCTGACATTCCTTCAGTGGTTCAGTTGATCAATAGGGATAAAATAACTTCACTCCCTCTTTTGAAGAACACTCTATATACATGTTTACAAAATACATAAGTTAATTAAAAAACGCCTTTATTTTGCAACAGATACTTCTATTTAAAACTTGCAAAGCAGAACTGAAGTCAAACTCCTCGTATGTGCCTCAAACTTGACAAATAAATTTGATTCTGATTTACTGGACTGCGCTGGTTTGATCTGCTCATACATTTCCAGATGTGAATTGGGCCTCACATTTATTGCAAATTTGACACTAAAGTACATAAACAGAATTTTTTTTATCATGGTTGAACACCAATGTGTAAACAATCAGATTCAGCATTTGCCATTTGAACAGACATCACTGAATGTTGCCTTTCATTTCTAATAACTTATTACACGTGTCCTTTGTGTGCGGCTCTTTGACATCAAATTCTTATTGAAGCGTGACAGAAGTAGTTTTTCTTTGCAGACAACAGTAAAACAACACGTTTATTAAACTTACCTAAACTAAATACTTCCTAGAGCAGGTGGACATGAACACAAACTTCACTTTATACCTTATATAGAGGCAGCGTTATTTTTGATATATCTAACTAAATGAAATAGTGATGCATATTCTTGCCAGTGTTGGGACGTGGACCCTAAATAAAGTTCCAGAGTAACTAATAGCAACATGATGTCTCTGCTACTTGGCTAATTAGCCTATCGTGTTTCTTTTCGAATGTTTTAACTCCCTGTGACACATTTGACCTGTAAATGCATCATATATCCGTCACCGACAACTTCATAACACATTGTCTCAATGAGGAATACAACCCCTCCACCACTGGCTTATTAGCTTTATTCTGGTTAACCAGGGAGTTCTAGTTAGCCTGCCGTTAGCTGACTTACCGACGAAAGTCAAACATGTCCTCAATCCCCCGAGTCTCCATGTCTGCCTGTCGGACTTTGGCTTGGCACACAGGCTAATGCTAAGAATACCACCTGACCTCTAAATATGGGTGAGTCATTACGTTCACAGCAGCGCTATGGTCCTCCACTGGGTGAACTGGTAACCAGCTAGCCGCGTCGTTCACTCGATAAACTGGCAACACAGTAAAACAGAACGAGCAGCTAGGTAGGTTAGCACAGCAGCTATCAACAGATGTTACTTCCTGTAGTATGGCCACAGTTCCTGTTAGGAACCTCTAAAATAAAGGATTTAAAAGAAAAAGTTGAGCTGTGCGTTTTTACTGATTAGACTCCGAAAGTTCAACTTGGATTTATGTACAGTATTTCTAAATTACACATTTTATTACTTTCTATATTTTTTTCTTTTCAAATCAAGTCCTGAAATTTCAAAATAAAGGGTGGTAGGAAAAGAAAACAGAGGGACTTTGTCTCCCTCTGGTGTTTGAATTGGGAACTTTGAAATTACACACAAATCAGAAGGCAAATTAAAACATATTTATGTACATATAAAAAGAAACTTAGTGAAATTTAATTAGTTCAATTTGAAATTAGGCGATTTATTAATTCATAATTCGTTAATACCTTGAACCACTTCAGAACTTTGAGATCACTCCTGATCAATTGTTATGGGATTTGGGGTTGAGACCCAAATTAGAATTTCATATTAATTTCAGGACTGATATCCTGTCCTTTGCATATTTTTTCCCCAAGAAATATATTCCTAAAAATGTGCAAATATTGCAGATCGCAAATACACTGTAAATAAATTATTGGGTATATCCTCCGTTGAAAATGACTTATGAACACCCTGTAAATCACTCACACATTGTTTATGGAATAAACATTACATTTGAAACAAAATTATATATATACAATTGAAAAAATAGACTTTTTAAAAATCTTTTCTTCTCTCCTTTCTGAGCCTCTCTATCGCCCCCTGGTGTTCCCCAGGCGGCCTAGGGCATTTTCTCTTTAACAAAATCCTCTCATTAAATCTCCCAGGCTCCTCCCACATGCAGTCCCGTTTGTTTGGCAACAAGAGCAACTCGTTTGTGCAGTTGCCGTAGTTAACCCGATATTGATTTTGATTTCGGGGAAAACAAACAGAGCGCTTTTAAATCCAGCGCAAACTGAACGCTGGTCCTTTTTCTTTCTGTCAGCGCTCAGGAGTCAAAATGAGGGTCGGAGTCCGTTGCTGTCCTCTAATCCTCTGCCTGGCCCTGGTCTCGGTGTTCGGGCTGGGCGAAGACCTCGACCGGCCTCTGTTCGGGCCTCCCGGCTCTCCTATCCGGCTTCATGAGTCCGACCCGGACCTTAAGAAGGTTCTGGGTTTCGCGGAGGAGCGATACAACCGGGGCTCCAACGCTATGCACCTCCGCCGAGTCAGCCGGTTCGTCTCTGCCACTAAACAGGTTAAGACTTAAAAACAATTATTTCTTCATTGTTTAAATAATTGTGTCTTGGCTGTGTTTTTAATCATTTAAGAGTCAGTTCAGTATTATTCAATGTCTGTAAACAACGATAATTAACCCTGCGTCATGTTAACATAAGTGAGATCTGGACGGAAGGAAAAATTCATAATTTCAAAAATAAAAGCACAAACTTCATTGTACAGAACAAATGCTGATGTACATTTCCTAAAGAATATATTTATTTCAAAGCTATCTAATTCTGATTATAACAATTCCCCATTAAATGAAGTGAAACAGACGTGCTATTAATGTAAAACTTAAATTGTTAAAGCGTTTTTTCCCCAACCGGAAGCGTCGATTCATCAGCGCATCATCGACACACCACCACCAGAGAAGCTATATTCCTAAAATAACACGAAACCATAATCTGTTAAATTCAGTGAGGGAAGGTGATGATGCCTGACATTAGGAAGTCATGTGATGAATATGTTGTTAAATTTACATGTTACTCCATTTTCCTTCCTTCCTTCCTTCCTTCCTTCCTTCCTTC
>NW_006800160.1:204372-234727 GCF_000485575.1 Poecilia formosa | reverse complement strand
CCTATATATATATATATATATAGGTATATATACACAGGTCTTTTTTTTTTCTCTGACTAAAGTATTTTGAGGATAATTGCAATATCAGGTGATCTACATCAACTTTTTAAAAAATCACCCTTATTCGTATTTTCGGCATGGTCTTGTTTGTTCAGTCTGACCTTCATGTTACATAACCAGGATCAATGAGATAAATTAGGTAAAGGGTGACGAGTCAATGTCTAATGTTAGCATTCACCTTGCTAAAGCCTCCATTACTGCTACTTAGTGCTGTTTAAAATAAATCTACATTTGACAACATGAAACTGAGGCACGTGTTTATCGACTAATATGCTCTCCTCGTTTCAGTCGGTCCAGCCTCAGAACAGCCCAACATGCTGGAGGCTCAATCCACCATCCAGCCCTCAGAGGTGAAAAACAGCAGCTTAGTGAGGTTTTGTCAGCGTTTCGTCACGTGCCCCAGCAGTCGTTTATTCTCTTTGTTCTCTCTGTGGTAGGAGTCCGTGGAGCTGCTGGGCCAGTTTAAAGAGTTCATGGTTAGATACAATAAGGTGTACAGCAGTCAGGAAGGTGAGCGGTTTGCACACGCTCACACAATCCAGCAGCTGCATGAACACACACACACACACACACACACACACACACACACACACACACACACACACACACAGAGTCACATTCTGGTGCACAGATACTGAACCTTTTGTGCTCATTGTGTTCACCCTGAAGGGAAAACACACTCACAAGTCAGCCCACATTCAGTTCCATGTATACACAGAATGTTGTGAAACAGTTAAATACGCAAAACCTAAAGAGTCAAAGTAATCTTATTAAGAGGAATTATTAAAAGCAGTTTTCAAATAATGTTTTACTTTTTTTAAGAGGAAAAAGTTGGTCCAAATTGACTTTGCACTATTTGAAAAACCAGTTATCCACTTTATAAAATTTCGCAGCAGCTGTGATTAACCACATTTTCTTGACCGCTGAGTTAGCTGTGGGCATTTATCTTACTGTTTATCATTTACTGTAAAAATGTCTTATAAGAAGAATTCTGATTTATCATCGTCTCGATAAATTTCAATGAAAGATGCTAAAAAAACTGTCGTAACTGTAAATGCTATTTTTACTATTTTCTCCACTGTTTGATAAGAGCAATACATCAATAACATTATATATCGTGATAAATACATGATCAGTGTCTGTAGATATGTCCGATACATTATTCAATAATTTCACTGATCTCTGATTCAGAACCAAACAGCATTCTGGGAGATGAAAGCTGAGGAAAAGCTTTTGCTGCTCAACCTTTCACAACCAGCTATAATGTTGGTGGCATCAACAAATTCACTCACTCTTTGGTTACCTAGCAACAACCTGTTGAGTAACTTGAGCAGCAGCAATGTCAGGCTTTTCCACCGTGCCACATAACTGCTTAGAAATTAAAATCAACGGCCAGGAGTGAATAAAGAAAATGAGTACAACACATCCAGCGGAAACTGGATGAAACAAGAACGGTCACATCACCAGCTGGCAGCATTTCAGATATATAAAACAAAAAACTACTCGATAATTATCATCATCGACTGATATGAAACCCTAATATTATGATATGTTTTTAAGCCATATCGTCCAGCCCTAAACAGAATACATAAGTTTAATGGGAATGGAGCACGGAGCAACAGTAAAGTTTAATTACTGTAGAATTTTAGCCAAGACCTAAAAGCCAAAAAGAGTCAAATTTCAAACTTCAATTTCTGAGCTCAGTTTGGACAATGACTAGCTTACCTCAAGTACTAATAAAAGAAAATGACAAATGTTTGTTGGCTTGCAATTAGAAAGCGATAGATAGAGATCACATGAAGTACTAATCTGACATTGCATGTTGTGATGTTAAGTATTGTCTTTGTGCGTGTTTCCATGACAGAGGCTGACATGCGCCTACAGATCTTTCACGAGAACCTGAAAACGGCTGAGAAGCTCCAGTCTTTGGATCAAGGTTCGGCTGAGTACGGCGTTACCAAGTTCAGCGACCTAACTGGTGCGTGCCACCGTGTGCCGTCCGGTTATTTCCGACGAGGAAATGCGTCTTCTGCTTTTAACATTGCAGCTTTGCAACAACTCGACGTTTTCCCGGTACCGCAAACGTTTCAGCTTTGTATTCTGTCCATCTGTTTTCGTCCAGAGGAGGAGTTTCGTTCCACGTACCTGAACCCGCTTCTCAGTCAGTGGACTCTTCATCGTCCAATGAAACCTGCCCCCACCGCCAAAGGCCCTGCCCCCGGCAGCTGGGACTGGAGGGATCATGGAGCCGTTAGTCCCGTGAAGAACCAGGTGATGCCGAGCAGAAGAGTTAATAACCGACGGCTCACTCTGTTGGGAATAACTTGATGTAGCGCAGGTACATTTTTGAACCCTCGTTGTGTTTTGTAGGGCATGTGTGGATCTTGCTGGGCGTTTTCTGTCACAGGAAACATCGAGGGCCAGTGGTTCCTGAAAAATGGGACTTTGCTGTCACTTTCAGAACAGGGTAAGTCGTCCTCAGATTCTGACTGAAAAAGCTCACCGCTAACGTCTTCGAAATGCAATGAAAACAGTCAATTTTCCATTAAATCAGTGGATTATACACTCTCTGCTTTGCAGAGCTGGTTGACTGTGATGGAGTGGACCAGGCATGCAGAGGTGGACTGCCGTCAAACGCTTATGAAGCTATTGAAAAGCTGGGTAAGAAACAGCTTCACGGGAACAGTAACACACAGAAAACTGAAAAGGGAGGATTTAAGTTTAAATAAGCTTATGTTATATATATATTTTTTTTTATGCATGTTTGTCTCTCCTGTGCCATTAAGGCGGCCTGGAGACAGAAATGGATTACTCCTACAAAGGACACAAGCAGACGTGTGATTTCACCGACAGGAAGGTGGCTGCCTACATCAACAGCTCACTGGAGATTTCCAAAGACGAAAAAGGTAAGCAATGGGGTGGGCATTTATCGTATCATTTATCATTTATCATTTATCATTTATCGCGATAAATTTCTTACCATGGTAAGAATTTTGATTTGTTGCTGTCACAATAAATTCCAATTAATGATGTTTTAAAATCCCCCAAAACTCTCCTTATTTTTGAGTTTTGTAATTCTACTCTTTTCTTCACTGTTTGATCAATAAATACTGATAAATCTGAAAATAGTTACTGTTTAGTGACACAAATCACACTTCTTTACGTGACTGGTGTCTTAAAGAAGCGTATCCCAAAATGGGAATGTTTGTTCAAGAGCATTATTTTTGTTTGTGGGGCTATAATTGCTGCAACACACAGTAGAAGTAAGAAGGATTTAATAAACCGTTGTTATCGTCACTTTTATCGATATCACAATGGTAACGCAAAATATTGTGATAAAACTGTAAGTCCATATCGTAAGAGAGTCAATGTTCTGCGAGTTGGGCATCCAAGCGTCATTAAACAGGCAAATATTTTACTGCTTTATTCTTGTTCTCAGATATTGCCGCTTGGTTGGCAGAGAAAGGACCAATCTCTGTCGCTCTCAATGCCTTTGCAATGCAGGCGAGTTCTTTACTTCCTCTTTCCGTTTCTCTGTTTGGTCTGATGTAACTTGTACTATTTTTTTCCTGTATCATCAAAGAGTAAAATTTGCCTTTACAGTCACGGTTATGGTTGTCTTTATATTCCTGTAGTTCTACAGAAAGGGTGTTAGTCACCCAATGAAGATCTTCTGCAATCCGTGGATGATCGACCACGCTGTGCTGCTGGTGGGATATGGTGAACGTGAGTAAATCACTCCTCCCCAATCAGAGTTTAATGACATCTGTTGATATTAGTTTGTGATTCAGAGTATTTTAAACTGTTTTCGTTGTGCTGTTCTTCTTTCAGGAAATGGCATCCCATTCTGGGCCATCAAGAACAGCTGGGGGGAGGACTACGGAGAGGAGGTACAAGAACAACAACAGCTACCACTCACTTTATTTGATTCAAGTTAAATGTAGGGTACAGGAATGCAGATATGCTGACAGATGTGTAGAATCCTACATTTACATTGTTTTACAGGTGTACCGATAAATCAGCCCCACTTTCCTTATCGGACAATACTTTAGCGCTGAATTGCTGTTGGCTTGCTTCATATAAGTTAATATTTACAACCTGACTCAAATCACAAATTAACTTCTTGCTCGTATAACAAATTATTCCACCATAATTCATTTCTCTTAGCACACAATTATAGCAGCACTGTTCTGTAAGTATTAATATCACCCGCAGTGCTTAATTACAGTATATAATTTACCTTGGCATTCAGGTTTTTTTTTCTTTTTACCGATTTTTTTCCAGTACTACAATAAAATTTAAATTTATTTCAAGGCTTTTTAAGCTTCTTTACTAATAAATGGAGCCAGTACCATGTTGTAAATACATTGAGGTCTGGTGTAAATTTAACTCAACTTAATATCATTAAACTAGAATGTTTTATGTTATTGTAAGAGTTTTATTTTGTATTTTGTTTGTCTCTTCTGCAGGGTTACTACTACCTTTACAGGGGGTCCAATGCATGTGGAATCAACAAGATGTGCTCTTCAGCTGTTGTCAACTAATCTTCATGCTGTCTGTGTTGTACCAGCCGCCTGGTACAACTACGTCAGCTCACGAAAAGCACAGGAACAAACTGCATGAGGATCCAAGTGAAGGCACTTCCAAGCTCTAACAATGTTCCGTTAAACCGTTTGCTGTATTCTAACGTCATACCTCCCGCCTCATGTCAGCCTACTCTGTCACACCAGCTCTACTGACGTTAGCTTTGATGTTACTGTGAAACTTTGCTGTCAATTGAAACTGCATTTTGTTTGCACATGTTACTCCGTTGTTTCAGCAGAGGCAGTGTTGTTTGTAACTCATCTCTACTAGCAATAAACGTGCTTGTGCTCGAGGTATTGTGAAACTTAGACCATGTCTACTCAGTGTTTTTTTTTTTAAGTTCTTTTATTAATTGTTGTATTAATTGAGATTTGTTTCCAAGGAAAGGTTTGCACAGGACTATTAAACTGTAATAACAACTGCAGTGAGAGAGAAAAAAAAGATGTTTGAATAAAATGTGGGAATTAAAAAAAAAGTTCATGAAGTGTCCAAACTAAATCACTTTGCTTAGACATTTGGAATCATGAATGGAGACAGTCAATTATTATTATCCATCCATCATCTAAAACCCAGTCTAAATGGTGCCTATCTCCAGCTGACCTTAGACAAGAGGCGCTATCAGGTTGCCAGCCCATCACAGGACAATACACACACACACACATGCATACACTCATATAAGCATTCAACATATTTACACTCAAGTAAATGTAAAAAGTAGCTTTGCAATAAATTATTCAAGAAAAAAAAAACTCTGAGTAACTGATCATATGTGATTTAATATTTAAAAATTATGTCGGAAGAGAAAACGTATATGAAGTTAAGTGCAAAATTGGGTGTTATATTACAAATTAATACAAATAACATAATTACAAAACAAATTCAAGCAGAAGAAACGCTAAACTTTTTTTAAAATACAAAACGTAGGACACTAATATAGCAGGTAATCCAAAGAATAAGGAGAATAAAGAAAATTATTTCCTGTGACAATATATGGTGTTTGCTGAATCTTCACTTAATCTCCAAATGGTCCAATAGCAGATACAAAATGACATCAGAACAACAAAGCTTGTTTGCAAACAAGTTGTCTGCCTTTCACATCAGTGGTAGATCTGTGTTTGTTGCCTTTTTGGTTAAAAAATATGTTTGTTCTTTATTCAGTGAAGGTCTGAGTATCTATTTTACTCAAATAGAAGAAGAAATGCTTCATAATAACATTACTCAAGCAAAAGTAAAAAGTACGGAATAGTAGAAACTACTTCTAAAAGTATTCCTGTACCCAAAGGTTACTGAAGTAATTGTAAGTATTTAATACCCACATCTGTACAGTACAGATACACAGTACAGATGCGTTTGGACTTAGAAGCCGTAGGGAACCCAATGGTATTACTATATGCATCTTACAAGCATTTAAATGTTGGTGATCTTGAACATTGCTCTGATTTCTGAAAGAAATACAATTCCCATAATGCAAATTAAGAATAACCCAGAAATAGATAACCCTTGCTTCCGCAGAAAGATACCTATAAAATAAAAAAAAGTGTTTCCCAGCTCGTAATAATGTTTCACATTTAAATAGAGGACAATATATTACTGTTGTATTGAATTTCATAATTATCAGAAAAGCATGTGACAAAAGAGCAAAGTTTTTTTTTAAAAAAAGAAGGTAAATAAACTCATACTGGTTTTACTTCGAAAGTGAAAAGCACGTTAACACCGGAAGTGAGACGTTTGTTTTTGGTGTTTTCAGAAAACGTGATAGCATGTGGCATATTCATTGATAGAGAAGGCCTTGTTATTCTGTTCAGCTTTTCTGCTCCCCTTTTTGTCGCTATTAGGGAACATACTTCGTTTTGAAACGAGACTTTTGTCTCTAGTTTTCAAGGTAGGAGCGGAAATACAAGTAGTAGCTTTCAACGTAGCCAATGTTAGCAGTATTAGCATATCAAGCTAAGTTCTTCGTATCATTAATAAATTATGTACGGTATTAAGAATATGACCGCATTCAGAGGTAGCATATTCGAGTGTGTTTGCTTTTTTAAATCACTTTTGTGACTCTTTGTAGTTGTCGACACTTTGATAGGTGATAGTTAACTAAGTTTGGTTAATGTGCAGCAGTGTTTCCAGGTGTAACACAACGTTCTGCGATCATGCCATTTGCGGACTATGAAAGGATTTCCGTTTATTTTAAAAACATTTAATTAAGAGTTTCCAAATGTAGTTATCTAGCTTTTCTTTATGTCTACAAGTTTATTCATTTATCGGTGTATCGAACTCTGTGAATTTATTTTTTTACCAGCCATGTGCAAATTATGTCAGTAGTCGTCACAATAATATCGCAAATATCGTGATAAAACTGTGAAGACCATATCGCCCACTCCTACGTATTAGTAGTAGTATTTCAACATGACTAATTTTTTTAAACAAATTTTGCTTTCTGTTATGTGATAAATCATAGTCTTACCCATCTCTATTTGTACTGATTTTGTTTTCCCCTCCTGAGAATTAAATGTTTGACAAAGTGTGCTAAAGTGTGTGCAGAACAAGTACAGAATCTATTCCGACTTTTTTGTAATTACTTTTTTCTCTTCAAGCTGGCGAAGAAAACCGCTACCCATAACTTAAAATGTCACAGGCCACTAAACGCAAACATGTTGTGAAGGAAGTTCTGGGAGACTTCATCACTCCCACGGAGAACCAGCAGATTGTGAAGGTAAACATTTTAATGTACAGGTCATAAACAACACTCAGGAGGACGTTTTAACCATTTCCTATCTCCTTTCTCCACCTACACACTCTCACAGGTGACTGGTAGCCGTGGCAACAACCTCCACGAAGCGGTCACGGCTCAGGGCGAGACGTTCCTAGTTAGCATGCCCACCAAGTTCCGCAAGAACATCTGGATCAAGAGAGGTGATTTTAAGAGTAGGATTATTTTTCTGAAAATGAAGTCATTGAGCCATTCATAAGTATTTAAAGATGTCTAATGGGGCAGTTTGTGTTTAAATATACCCATTCTACCTTCGGACTAATATTGTTTTCATATCTTTACCAATCTTATATACATCTTACTACCCTTTCAACATCTTCAAAGAAACAGTCACACGACTGACACTGCTTCATTTAAACCCCCCACAATCCTGTGCTGCACTGCTATCTCTGTCACATGACCAAAGACCTCATGACCAACTTCCTCCCTGTCCAGAAACCAACGGCATAATGATGTTAATAAATATCTGTTGGTAATAGCGACCCAGTTTTCTTTACTGGAGCGAGACTTATATGTTAAAAAATGATGAAGATCGGCCGATGTGCCTGTGTGTTAACGTAAGTTGCATTTCCATCAATTATATAATTGCGCAAATTAGTTCCGGAAAAAAATTCACCCAATGTAAACGCAGCAATTTTGAAGAAAAAAAAAAACGCAGTTTCCACAAAAACAAATAAATGAATTGAGCTCGGATGAAGCTGTTTTTGGTCATATTGAAATTAGCTTGTTTCACAAAACTTTGATGGAGACCCTTTTTTTTTTTTTTTTTTTGCATCACACGAGTCACATGATCAACAACTGGATGTTACTACATGCAGTCACTAACAGAAAAGATGGAGACGACATCTTGTTTTGGGAATATGGGTATTACGGGGGAACACCCTATATTGTGTTAAGAAGTTAGATTATGATCACTGTAAGTTAATATTTGCTTTAAATCCTTTTGTTATAGATTAATTTCCTGCATAATTTCATTCTGTTTCTCAGGTGATTATGTCATCGTGGATCCTATTGAAGAAGGGGAGAAGGTGAAGGCAGAGATCAGCTTCATTCTCTACAAAGATCACATTCAGTACCTGCAGAAACAGCAACTCTGGTGAGTAGAATCCCAAACCCCCTCAGAGGGAGAGCAGTGGAAGCCTCCTAAACCACGGAGTGTCTCTTTAAGGCCCGAGGGTTTTATGGAGGAGCAGTCATCGCAGGACAAGACGAGCAGCAAGGAAGAGGAGGCGGAGGGGAGAGATGATGAAGAGGAAGGAAGCGACTCGGAAGATGACGACAGTGACCTCTTCGTGAACACAAACCGCTGTAACTACCAGTACAGTGAGAGCGAAGATGAGGACAACACTGAGGAGGAGGAAGAAGACGAGGAGGAGAAAAGGACAGAAAATGGATCATAGCAGCTTTGTGAGCTGGAAAGATCCAGTGACTCTCTGACTGATCCTGATTCCACGATGATTTCAAACGTTTGTTCTTTGTGCAACGGCTCCCTCTGCAGGCCGGCTGTGAGAGAACAGCCGAGGGCTGGAGTGGCTGGGCTCCTTCAGTGAACCTAATTGTTGCTGTTTCTACCAAAAACAATCTAAAATGTTCCAGTGAAACTTAAATACACCTAGAATCAGCATCAGATATGTTCCTGTCTTTCCTTCTAAATTCCCAGTAAAACTTTTAAGCCTAACTTTTCAGGTTGGTTTCTACAACAACCCTAAACTGCAAATTCAACTATCGGGTTAAAAATGTATTTAATCTCCAATTATCTCTTTAATGGGACAAATAAGTCAATAAAAAGTGTAAACAATGGTTTGCTGAAATAAACATATTTTGTCAGCTTAATGGTTACTTTGCCCCTTTGCCGTTCTCCTGTTTTGTTTTGTCACGTTTGAAAAACGTGACAAAAACTTTTTCTCCCAAACAGGGAAATGTCCTTGAGTTGCTTTTATAGCCAATTGTTCAAAATGATTTTCTATGATTTACTGTATATGTTATGGTTATATTACTTCAATAAATGGTGTTTACCAGCAGGAGTCCATTCAGTTACTTTGGTTTGATCAGTGATCCTGGCTATCAAGGATCGTGTTGCATTTAAAATACAGTGTCTTCAAAATAACCAAACTAAATTGGGGGATTTAAAAAGGGCCATATTATGTGAAAATTTTTATTTTTTTTTTTTTTTTAGCTTTACATTATTCTCTTCCTCACTCAGCTCCTTCAGACTAGCCAGCAGCAATTAGCAAACACCTGTTAGAACTGCACATCTGCTGAGCTCAGCATAAGAACCACTTCTCAGTGTGACGCTGGTAAAAACGATGTCAAACTGAGAAACGTGACATTCTGAAGGCAACAGCAGGAGCTTCTTAAACCAAGGCACTAATTTACGAAGTCATATTTCTTTTACACCATATTTGATATGTACAGCGTGTTTTTGTTTTAGACAATTTAAGGCAACACAAATTACTTCTGACAACAGCAAGTTACTTGATTGTACTAAATGATCCCATGTATCACTTATTAAAACAGCACAGCAAAATAAACCCCACTGAATATAAAAATATCTTAAAACAATTTAAAAAAAATATACATTAACAAAGTTCCTACAGACAAATAGAAACTGATATAGCTGGTGAACTGTTGGGCGATGTAACGTGCCATTATCACCTTTTTATTGGAGATGCTAACATTATCAAATGAACGCAGTTGTGATGCTAATTCTGACCCAGCAGCACATTTAGGTTTAGCAGAGACGTTACCTCTGAGGCTGCATGACCAAAACGTACCACTATTCTCAGTAATTTAGCTTCTTTTGTAAACGGCATCAACAATGATGCAAGAAAGCAATAAATGCTGTGTGTTTTATTGCACATGCTTGCAAGACCTAGGTATTTCTCCATGATTCTGAGAATTCCAAATACCAGTGAATCCAGCTGAACCAGTCCTGTGGTTAGTGCATTCACCCCAAATGTCAGCCTTGGTTGTATCACAAGTATTAGGTAAAAGCTAAAGCTTCTCATCCTGAAGCTTAAAATTATTAAACCCACAACAAAGCTCAATGATTCGACTTAAGATACAAGATTTTTTTTTCTGCACCACTTTTAAAATAAAATGGACAGTAATTGTTCAGATTTAAGTAGGGTCATTAATTTGATTGCATTTACTCAGACAGCGGTGGTTACTCATACAGTTTATATGAGCAACATCCTGGAAGGTGTGTCAATACTTACCAAAGAGTTTTGTTTTCCATTTTCAGTTTAAATCAGCTCTGTACAGGAGCCTGTATTAATTCAAAAATAATGGGGGAAAAAATGATGAAACCAAGAAAATAATGGCTGTGATTCACACAAAGGTTATGCAATAAAGGAACGAGTTGTTCCAAGAAAAGCAAAATTGTTTCTTTTCTTTTTCAAGAGTCCAACAGTGGGAGTGTTGAAGCTTCTCAAACAGGTAGTTACATTTCTTAGAAGAGCAACTCAATGTGTCTTACGAAGAACATGTATTGTGTGAGTGTGTGTAATGAACCTTTTGTTTATGGCTGATGTACCGTTGTGTTGACAGAGGTTTTTGTGATGTGATCAGAGGGCTAAGCTCTGCAAACACAGCAATTCGTTCCTCCGAGGCGGGGCGCAGTGGGGAGGAAATTCCTCTCAACCGTAACTCTCTGCCTTGAAAAGGTCGTGTTAACCGGGAGGGGAACTTGTTAATAAAACTCCACGACGTGATAAAGATACTTGACTGCAGTAACTGTCTGTGTTAAACTGTGATTGTTTCTTAGAGGAGTATTTAAAGCTCTGAACTGAAATACGGATCTTATTAAGGTTATATTGTAACGGAAATCATATAATTTCATTAAGTTTTGGGGGGGAGGGGAATCCACAAAATATCGAGTGGGGAGTATTAATACTCATAAAAATCCCTTCAAAGTGCTTATCTTTTAATCACCATCGATCTTCATCTTTCATGCTTTATTTAAACTTTCAAAAAATGTAAATGACTGCATCTGTCTAGTACTTTATCAAAGGGCTCCAAAGTACTTCACCCAACGTTCAGCCATTCACCCACTCAAACGCTGATGGTGGTGAGTTATACTGTAGCTGCAGCTGCCCTAAGAGAGACTGGCATTAGCAAAGTTTGGTAACACTTTCTTTGAAGGGGTGAGAATAAGACTGTCATGACACTGTCATAAACATGACATAACACCTGTCATGAACATGATTAAGCCTTCATGAATATTAATGACTGTTATAAAGCGTAATTTGGTAAATTATGACACTTTTAATACAAAGTTGACATTATTCAAAATGTCTTTGTTATGACAACTTGACATTAACCAATAAATCATTACTGTTTAAACTTTACCTTTAATAACATAAAGTTACCTGATTTTTAAAGTGCAATCAGTAATACTTTTATAACAAATTTATATCAGTAATGATTTCTTGGTTAATGTCAAGTTGTCATAAAGACATTTTGAATAATGTCAACTTTGTATTAAAAGTGTCATAATTTACCAAATGACACTTTATGACAACAGTCATAAATATTCATGAAGGCTTATTCATGTTCATGACAGGTGTTTATGAGAGTGTCATGTCAGTCTTATTCATCCCCCTTCAAATAAAGTGTTACCCAAAAGTTGCTCTTGAATCAGAGCCACTGGGAATGAAGACCACCACCAGTAGGCAGGTGAAGTGTCTTAAAGACACAATGACTGAGATGGGGGAAGGTTCAAACTGGCAACCCAACGGTTATTGGACGAAACCCAACCTCCTACAATGGGTCATCCGAAGACCATTCCAGAGGTACAAAACAAATATCTATTTGTTTAGGTAATTTCAAGAAACCATGATTGTCAGTGGAGCTCCTGGAATTACTTTAATAACCCAAGAAAAGGAAGTACAATCAACAAATGAAAAAAGTTTAGGAACAAGCTACACTCATATCTAAATTCACCTGGAATGGGAAGAAACCTCGTTTGAAATTGAGAACACTTTAACGAGATAAAACACTTAGGGGCTTAGGTTTATCGAATCTTAAGATGTATTTTTGGTCCTTTGTGCTCCGACCTTTGCTTGTATGGTTGAATCCTGAGGCCTCTGTGTCTTGGAAACCAATTGAAGAAAATTTATCCAAAGCATACAGACTGGAAGACTCTGTGCATTCTAATATACCTCCTAAAGAGGCTAAATCACAATTAGGACCCATAATTTCTTCTCTTCTTAGAACCTGTCATTCTGTGCTGAATCACACAAACACCAACCTGAAATGGCATAAACACTCTCTTATATTTAATAACTTTTCTATCCTCATTGGAAACAAACCATTCTCCTTCCCTAGTTGGAGAGATAAGGGTGTCAATGTCCTCAAAGACCTTATGAAAAATGATGGCCTGAGTTCTTTTAGTGGCCTACAAACTGCGTATAACTTACCAGGTTCTACATTCTTCTTTTATTTATAACCACATCGGCCATGAAAGTGTAAGGTATGCCTTGGGGTGTGCCTCTTCCAACCCATCCCTTACAAGAACTTCTTGCCTCATCGGATCAGATACGTGGCATTGTTTCTAAATTATATAAATTCATTTCGGATCCTCATGCCAGGCCCCCTGTAGAAAATATATGGGGGAGAGACCTCTCCTTTACGGGAGATGTAGAAATCTGCTAGGATACAGTATGGGAGAACTTCCACAACACATCCAAAAATCCTGACCACTGGCTTATACACTTTAAATTTATCCATAGGATGTACTTAACCCCCAGGAAATGTCATGCTATGAAAATGATCACATCTCCTATTAGTGACCTATGTACACTTAAGACTCCAGGCTCTTTTATGCACATGTATTGGGATTGTCCTAGTGTGGCTGCTTTCTGGAGACAAATCTCCACTACGTTGAGTGATTTGCTTAAAGCTAATATTCGATTATCACCATCTTTGTTTCTACTTAATGACGATTCCACTTTAGAACTTTCCTCTCAACAAGCATGCGCTTTTGCATGCTATGGGCGGGACTCACTGTAGCTAATAAGATGTTGGCTCTACGATGGCAACCACCACACCTATTGCCTTGGCAACAATGAGCCAACTCCTTCCTAGATATCCTTGTGATGGAGAGATCAGTGGCCAGGATGCACACGGCCAGTCAAAAAACAATTAGAGCTTGGGATGCAGCTTATTCTTTGGTTAGAGAAAGAGTGAAACATAATTCTATGTAATTCTTTTAATATGTAACTGTAAGTGATGACTTAATCTTCGCAACTGTCCACTTCCATATTTGTTATCACTTTGAGATCCTTGGGAACAGGGTAGGGGGTCGCCATGGGGTTGAGGGTTAGGGGTCACACTGCTTTTTCTATTTCTATGTCTTATTCCACCTATTGTAACTATACTGTATTGTACATGTTGTTGTGGATGTAAAACAACTAAAATAAAAACATGTGATTGCAAAAAAACAAAAAAACAAAACAAAAAAAAAACAAATGAAAAGTTTTCCAACGTGTGGAAAACACATTGAAGCAGTCACAGTTGATCAGAACTGTTTTTAACATAGTTTTTTCAGATAAGAGTCCAGAGCTGAGCTTAAACACTTGGTGACGGTGTTGCTTTCTGTTTTATCTTCTTGACCGCCCTCAGCGGTACACCCTGACATTGTTCCCTCGTGTCTTTCAGGTCAGCCCACAGCTCGACTACTTCGCTGGGGCTTCGCTTGTGGACCAGAAGGATGGTGTGATATGAACACGGCTGTGCCTCTTCCTTCTCAGTGAAGTCGAAGGTGAGGAAAGCCGGGTGGTGGATGGGTTGGGCGTTGAGCCGAATCATGCACATTCCGACGTAGACGTCGTCAATAGGAAACAGGTGGATTATTTTAGAGATGTTGTGCAGGCGTCTAGTCAACTCCCCAGAGTACACCACCCCTCCTCCGCCCGCGTACATGGGGTAGAACCCCCTGTAGAAGCTCTCTGGGATAAAATACTTTGATCTCCTCACTCGGTTGGGCAAAGCAGACCCTATCACCTCGCCGACCATGAACTCATGCAGGGTGTTGCGGGATCTGTGCTTCTCTAGCTGATCCTGGAGGTAGCTGATCAGCTTTGGGGTGTTGACGAAGACGTCATCGTCTCCCTTCAAGACAAAGAGAGGCTTACTGCAGTGGCGTGAGAACCAGCTCCAGAAGAGCACGTCCTTCAGAGTCAGGTTAAAAAACGTGTCTTTGAAATCCCACTGCAGAATGTCTCTGTGACGCTTACTTTCTGCTCTCAGTAAATGGGATATGTCTACACCCAGGTCTTCTGGAGTTTCTTTGCCCAGTAAAAATACCCTTCGGATGTATCCTCCGCCCACATCTCCGTCGCTGCCGTTGATCCTCTGTCCCTCCACCCATCCGACACGACCCCAAGTCTGTCGAATGACCCGTCGGTTCCTGAAGTTTAGCGCCGTTGACTTGATGGCAAAAAGAATCAGCGGAGGCTCCTTCTCCTGCTCTGACTGAGCTCCACACTCTCCATCTGGTTGGATGAGGATAGGATAGTTCCTCTTGTGCATGCTGCTTGCAAATTCTCGTACCTGCTGTGGCAGTCTCTCAAAATTCTCCCTCACGCTAGCCATGCTGGTAACTTCAAAGTAGCTTTGGTGCAGCAGAGACTCGTCAGAGCTACTTCGTTCTAACAACATGTCGGACTTTTCTTTGCGGATGATGGGGTTGAAACGGTGGTCGACGTGCCGTTGAAGCCGGTTCCACAAGGCATCGCTTTGCAGATGCTGTTCCCAGAAGGTTTTAGGGACAGAGGGACCGCTGCCGTTGCTCGAAGCACCTGCGGCTACAAAATGGGGGCTTGCCAGATTTGGGGAAACCATGGCGATGTGTCTCAACACCATTGAATTCATGTGCAGATAAATGGTGATGATGGCGTAGCTGTAGAGCAGGGTAAGGCAGCAGCATGGCGTACACACGCAGATCAAGATGTTTCTCAAGCGACAGCAGCGTCGTGCCATCCAGCTGGGGATGAATAGAAAAGTTGTGTTAGTTTGGAGAAATCCAACGGCGCCAGACTCTTGATATAACCGTTCCATGTTTACCTTCGTTTGGAGTTACAACAATATGAATTATGTTACGTTTAGTCAAACATTCTGGAAAAATTCAATGCTTTGCAAACATTAATAACACATGATCTTATTCGCAATTTATCATACAACCAAAAACTTTAACGTGTTAGAATTTTACTGGTCTAGCACAAAGAGAAAATCTAAACTAATCTAAAAGATAAACTAACAGTTTAGATGGATAGTCATTTGTTTTTCCATACAATACTCTAGTGATAGTTTTTAAGTTTATTAATTAGCTTTTCACTGAACTTTTAACATATTTTAAAGATTTCTTTCAGCTGCTTAAGTTTTGGAAAAGTAAATTCTTCTTTCAGAACAAGGGCAACATGTTTTCATTTACATGTGCGGCACATGTGTGTATTTGAATATCAAATAAAGTTCCAGCTCTGCCCAAATCATTTGTAGCCCAGGCAATTTCAAACTAGAAAGCATAATCATTCAAACAGAGTTTGTTTGTTTGTTTGGGACAGTTTGTGACAGTTTGTGACACTCAGTTAGATGATCAAAACCTGACACACGCTTTATAACTTAGGCCTCTACGACTTTGTTTCAGACAATTTGGGGCGCTCTTCATGATCTCAGAGAGTTTGAAGACATTATGATAATTGGCATAATGTATCTTACTGGCTACTGGCTTTCTAACCACACAGCCAGACAGAGACCTGAAGAGGAGCAGCAAAAGCAAAGCAGGGAGATTAGCAGTGCCAGCTAATAACTGATACCATCCAGGAAAGGTTACTTTGGAATATTGTCTCTGCTGTCTGGAATTAGCATGTTAGCACGACATCCAGGAGGCTGTCATACAAGCAACAGTGTCTTCAGACAGAGGTCTCTTCAGAGCCGTTGAAATACTGACTGCTACTGCAGATCCTTCCTGCCTCTCTGTGGATACTTTCATCATATGAGCTGCAACATTTAATTTCCCTTTGGGGAAAATAAATCATTTTTGAGCAAAATCGAGCTGTTCACTATTGTTCTGATGAAATTAAACTTTTCCTTCCTCTTCACAATTATTTTCTAGAATTTGCTGTCTGTCACAAAAACCCAACAGGACACTTTAAGATTTATCGTTGTAACGTGGCAAAATATGAAAAAACAAACAAAAAACAACAACAACAACAAAAAACATTGAATCAATTTGGAAAACTGGGCGTATGTTGGACTAACTAAGCTTCTAGAATCATTCCTGGAAACTTAAGAATGTGGTTAAAGCACGAATTGTGTAATTTAACCTGATACTATGCTGCAGACATCAGTGATTTTTATTTATTTCTAAAATAAATAAAAATAACACATCAGAGTAGCAAAATAGAGAATTCACATTTAGAGTGCGACGATATTTTGGAGTAACTTTAGTAGGAAAAACTACACCAAAAAAGGTGGAATCATTACAAATAAGCAGTAAAACTTCTGTTTCACAGTTGATTTTTCCTCATCACCTTGCCTGTGACATCCACTTTGCTATAAAGCCACACCTTCAATTTCACAAAGTTGGTGTAAAATCACATAAAAAAGAAGAAGAAAAAAAAATACTCCACGCACTGTAAAAGTGTAAAACACACTCATGAGGTATTTTCTAACTTCTAACAGAAATAATTTGTCGATCAAAACTTTGTGCGACTGTGAATGAAAAGTTTCCTCACCCGTTTCAAGCGGAGTCCTGCTGGCTCAGTGAAAACTCATCCGTTTACTGGAGCTGCAGGCGTGAAGTGGAGGCGTTCCGTGGCCGACGGAGCTGAAACTAGAACTGACCTGTGAGGTGGCTTTGGATGAAAGGGAATTTGTCAGACTGCTGATGGATACACCCACCATCAGGCAGGCAGAAACCACAGAGCAAGAAATACGATGTTTCTATCTCCAACACTAATGGCCCAGGGTGAAACCGCCGGCCGGACCGGAGGCGGGCCAGTCGCCGCTGTCAGGTCGTCTTTAATCTAAATACAGTTTACAGCAACTTGCATTATTAGATTTTACTTCGAAAATTGACAGGGTTTTTCCTGCAGGGCTCGTTGTTTGCTTCTGCATTGTTGTATTATTTGGTCATGGCCCTTGGCAGAGCAATTGAATAATTGAAACGTCACATCATCCAATTATAAAAGGAGTCTTACAGCTTGCAGGAAACCTCCTCGTTGGCATTCCTTCCATAGAAACCCAAATTCCCACCAAACGAGTAGGCCCGTCTTCCTGCGGAGACGTCATCCCGTTGAGCAGACATTCCCGCCGAAGCCATGCACTCTGCAGGGCGAAGAGGAATCAAGAAAAACAGATTTTTAGAATGTTTGTCCCCAAAAACAACAAAAAAACAAACAAACAAACAAAAACCTCTGACACTTGTATTGCAAAACTTGTAGAAAGAAAAACCAAGGCCATGAAAATTTCCAGAACAAGAATGTTTTAACGGTGACTGAGACGGTTTATTGGTGTCAAAATAGAAGGTTTTCACCACAACTGCAGGACATTGTTTTACGTGTTGCAAGTTCGGAGGCGAGGGGCCTTTCCCACATTTACTGATTTGGATTGAAATTTAGGGGAATCTGCAGGAGCCAAGTCAATGCTGGTGTGCTCCTCAAAACCACGTGTTACATACAGCATGAGTGTAATTAATGAGACCGTTTTAATGGGGCGTTCTATTTTTAATAAATGTGAAAAAAAAATCTCAAAAACCTTTTTTTTCCCCACATTGTCATGATGCGGTTTTTGTGTGTAGAATTTTGAGAGAAGAGATGAATTTAATACAATTTGGAATAAGTCTGTAACAAAGTGTGAAAAGTTGAACCTTTTGACTGAAAACTATGAAGTGATGTAGTTTAGGGTTATTTACAAGGATGGGTCCCCAGGGGTGGAAACTGCTTTGGTGCCCCATCCACCAAAGAAAAGATATTTTGCTAATGCAAATTACAATGCGTCATTAGGTTGCTCTGTACATAACTGGGTATGAACTGATGATAGTAGGCCATGTTATCAAAAAAATAAAATAAAAATAAATAAAAATCTAAAAGTTCATTGTTTTTAAATACTTGAGTTTTGTCATGCAAATATCAAATTTTATTACAACTCACCTGGTACGGGCCTACGACCATAACTTATCATTTCTCGCATCAGGCGTCACTTTTCACATTGACATGTCTGTGAAACATGCGTTCATTAATATAAAAAAAAATTAAAAAATTTAAATCTAAGAGATCTAAACTCCTAAAATAATTGACACCCTCTCAATACAAGTTGACTGACTGACGGACGGACGGATTATAACTTAAGTTGCTTTATATTTAAACCTTTTTGGTTTTTCCATGTCCTGGATGACTGACAACATATAAGTAGATAAAAAAAATGAATATCTGGGAAGTATCATAACTTAAACCTAACACTCAAAGCACCAGGGTTTTTAGAGTAAAAATATTCAGATTTTATTTTGTAGTATTAAAGGCTCTATGTTGAAGATGGTAAGAAATATATATTTTTTACTGTCAGCTGCTCTGACAGTAAAAAATAGGAGGAGCCCTTCACCCCCTCCCGAAATCTCCCACTCCTTGTGAGGTTTTCATCTCGTTTCTGATCAGAAACAAACTTCTTAGCCGAAAGAAAATCATCTTAAGTCTAAACCCGACAGGCTTATGAATAATTTTAGGCTTACTTGCACATATTAGATAACTCTTCTTGAACACTTGTCCATCATAGGCTTGCAAACAGTTCTGAAAATGTTCATTTCTAAAAAGAATACAAAGAATGTACATTATACTTCAGTAACTAACATTTCATAAACCAAGAGTTCAGTTCAGATTAAGTTCAAGGTAAACACTGCCCTCTAGTGATGCAATGTGAAACTGGAACCCCATTCTTAACTTTTTTTTCCCAGACTCAACAATTTGTCACTTTTCTTTCTTTCTTTTCTTTTTTTTTTGGCAACTTTTGCAAAGATGACAGGACGTTTTCAAAATTGTAGGAATAAAGTTTTATTTTCCATATGAAGGGGTGGTTTTGGATTTTTCTTCTTTTACAAGTAGTATGTTTTTGATAAAACTTGCAAAAAATTTCCTAGCATATTCCAAGAATGATGGACATGAAGAGAAGGGGAATTTATTGCTGGATGTTTAAAATTATGACATTTTTTTTTTACTTGTTTATTGTTAATATTCTTCTTTTATTTTTTTTTACTGAGTGGAAAAACAATTTGCTTGCTGCTTTTTCCATGCACCCAACTACCAGTACCACTAGGACATGCAGGGGAGGGGAGGGAGAAAAGGGTGGAGCTGGAAGTGAGGGAAAGGAGAGGGAATTGGCAGGTAAAAAAGACAAACTGCTTGACAAACAAACGTTGAAGGGCTGTGTGTCTCTCTCTCTGTGTGATTGTGTGTGTGTGTGTGTGTATTAAAGTTTGAGTGTGTGTCAGTGTGTGTATGAGTGACATTTATGTGTGTATGCAACAGGTGGGTGGGGAAGTGTGGGGTGAGGAGAAACAGGGTGGGGACGGGGGAGAGAAGTTGTTAAACATTTCGACTAGCTCTAGAAGCACACTATCCTCACTTGCTGATTTTTCCATGTTGTAAAATCCCGGACTGATTACAGTGACAATACGATAGAACTATAGGCGGAACGTTTTTTGGGGGAAGGAGGGAAAAATACCCAAATGATTCACCTCTACTGGGATTCCGAGCGGGATTTGTCACCTTGGTTTTTTTTTTTTTGTTGGTTTTTTTTTAAAGATACTCTATATCTCTGATCCATGCATCGTCTGTGGAAGGAAAGAAAACAGAACCTAAACAGGGGAACGAGTTCTATGGGACACAGTGACGTTCATCCTCAAAGAGTCTCCAAGGGGTGGAAGAGTTTTGGTCGGCCTAATGTGAGTGTGCTGCTCTGTGTGTTCCAGACGAGGGGTTTAAATTTCTCCGCTGGTTGCTTTCGGATGGTCTTAAGATGGTGAGAGGAAGACATGACGGCGGGAGATGGTGGGAAAAAACCCCCAACAACAACAACAACAACTCCTGTCAGGCGCCATGACGAAGCAAAAGAAGCTCAGGCGATCAAAATGTCAGAATCACAACTGAGGACGTTTTAACCTGGATTATCACACACACCGCCACACAAGTGTGCTTTGTCGCCTCTTAATTCACGTCCAAGCTGTGCCACCCACTACCGTGACGAAAACACGTGGAAGTTTGGAAAAGAAAAGACAAAAACATCAGGTGCATCTCAGTAAATTCAAACGTCATTCAAATGAATTCAAAAGTGAAACTCATATGGTCTGTCAGAAGCTGCGTTTCCTTTGACCAATAATTGCGCAATTTCAAATTTGGAAAATAAATTTGCTCAATGGAAACACGCCATTTAAAAAAACAACTAAATTTTTGATAAGACGTTTTGCATCGAAATTGGTTTATTTTTGAAAAACTGCAATGGGAACACTAATCATGCCACACCAGTCATGAGATCGACAATTGGTTGTTACCGCTGGCGCAAAACACTAAGAAGAAAACAGGAAGTAGTGGCATGTTTTTAACGACTCATGTGAACAAGCTTATTCACATGTAGTTTTAATTGCGTTTCTCATTTAATGGAAACACAGCAATTACAAAATTGCTTTTTTCCCCCCAACATTAGCAGAAATATCGACAAAGTTTTGCGCACATTTCTAGCAGAAAAGAAGCTAGAGTTTCTCCTAGAAACTCTAGCATTTTGTTCAAACATTTTATTATTGTTGATTTTGATAACTAATGAAAAACCAGATTTCAGGTGCTCGGAAAGTTTGAATGTCACAAGACCAATTAAAATAATTCAGAAATACCATATTCTAAAAAGGTTGCCTTTGTACCGCAGAGTGAATGCGTTCAGTAGCTGAGTCGGACTTCTTTTGCAGCAATGCTGTGTGAAATGAGAGCAATCAGGCCTAATGGAAGCCTAGTGCAGGCGAACCTTGGCTGAAAAAGCATGGCTGGAAGTGCGTTGGGGTGTCAAGTCCTGCACAGAGCCAGATTTTCAAGGATGTGGGCCCCTGGGCTGGAGACAGTTTTGGTACCCTATCCGATAAGGAAATATTCAATTACTAATGCAAACTACAGTGAATCAGTAGGTAGTCCTAAACACCAGCAGGTATGAACTGATGCATCATAGGTTTAATACGTCCTCAGCCAACAACTCCATGTTGTTCCCAAACAAATCTGTTATTACTTCATAATGTTCAAATACTTGAATATTTATATTAATAAAAATAATAAAACCCACATGATTTGGGCCTACGTGTTCTACATAAGGTAGAGTGTTTGCGAAACATGCATTCAGTAAAAAGAATAATAAATAAAAAATAAAAGAAAATCTTGGGGCACCCAAGATTTTTGGGTGCCCCCAATTTTTGGGGGGCACCCCTCCTCCCTATAAAATTGGGGGCCCTGGGCTATTGCCCCTGTAAGCCCTTTCTACAGTGTGGCGTAACTCCTGCGGGAAAATGAATAAGAATGGAAGACATTCTGTACTGACTGGAACTGATAAGCACAGCGGACTCACATCAGCAGAAACGTCACTGGACCTTAAGCAGAGTGGATTCTGAGCCTCTCTGCTCAAACTCTGGGACACTGACTTCAAAGTGAAATGCAAAATGCACAGCACCTTTTGTATTTTCATTGATGGTCATTGCTGGACAACTGGCGAGTCAGACCTGCGCTGTGAGGCCATAATATAGTACTCCTGTTGCACATTCGTTTTATTGGCATGATGCCAAAGCTCCTGCATCACTTTGCATGCGAGATAAACAATTTGATCACTTTGGATTTGCAAAAATGGATTCTGAATGCTTTTATACACCATGTATAAACAACATGTGCAATCGTTATGGAAACAAGACAAACTCCTGGAAACTGGAAGTTAGCCATACCTTCTGCTGGGCCACTAATTACTTAGAGGAATAACCTCTAGATTGGTATTTGATCCACAAATATGGGAAAAAATAATAACATAAAGACATGGTAATGTCAAGGCAAAAGTAACTTGCTCCGCTCTGTGAACTCCACACTCTTGATCCCAATTAAAACAGCATTCAGAGAGGGATCAAAACAGGTTATTCAAAGATTAGCATGGACTTGATGTTTCACAGCGAACACAGAGCTGGGCATGTTTACATTTTAAATCTTTTCAAATTGTTTTCTGTGATATTCTAATTTTGGAAACCAAAATTTTGGGCTCTCATTAGCTGTAAGCTAGCCTAGCCATGACCTTCCTGCACATTTCCACTCAATTATGATCTCGCTTCACAGCACAGCTCTGTTCGAAACAAATAACACAGAACAAGGTGCTTATTCTTACCAGGCTAGCTGTAAGCTACAATCACCATAATTCAATTCAGCCATGGACTCTGATGACATTTTAAATGTTATAAAGTCGATAAAGTAAAAAACAAGCAGACTACAATTCTGAAACAACGCAGGAAAATCAACGTCTTCGTTCACAGCTTCACATTCTTTTCGCTGATTGGCCCAGTAGAAATCCTACCGGAGCCAATCCTTGTAAACGGGAGAACTGTCTGAAGCGAGAAGATTTTAATGGAGCGGAGAAGCACAGGAAGGCAATGACCAGGCTACTAAATGCGTCGTTTTGTGTGTAACGCCTCTTCATAATATATGAGTTCCACTTTTCGAATTGACTGAACCGTTTTGATGACATTGTAATTTTCTGAGCTGCACTTGGGAGCCGGGATGACGTCGTCCTCTCGGTGTGGGTGTGGCGTGAGGCAGAATTCCTAGCAAGGCCCCGGATGTGCCCTCAGCACAACGGCGTTCTCCGACTTCACCGCCAACATTTTTGGATAAAACATCTACACGTGCTCACTTACATACTTACATACATACAACTTTTTGAATATTAATAATAAGAAAAAAAAATCTGTGAATTTCCAATACCGTTCCCAACTTCAGCGCCCTAAACTTGTGGCTATGAGTCTTTTTTTTTTCTTCTGTTAACTTGACGGAAGTGAGTGCGGGTGGGCGGTGGTATGGGTTCTGGCCTCGTGGACTGATCTGATACTGGGATGACGGGGACGGTGGAGGGGGCCGGGGGAGGCTCGGTCTGCTGCGAGTCGTTCGGCTGTGATGCGATGGGGAAAGTCCTGAGACACAGTGCGGCTCTAAGCTGCTGGCATAGGAAACGGGCGGGAGGCCAGGCAGTCCACGGGAGGCCAGAGTCAGGCTGGATATTACAACTGGACTGGTCGGGTTCAGTTCGGGTCGGGCGGCTCCCTGGCTCGCGCGAGGGAGGTGCTTACAGTGCAGTGGAGCTTCTGGCAGCGTGGCGACCGGCGGACGCGTCAGGTGAGGGACCGCAAACTAGGCTTTATGAAAATCTCACACACACACGCACACACTAATGTAATGACAGCACCCTGAACATCTACACGGATATCTGAGGTCGCCGTCCCTCTACATACGACACCTGACCGCCCTTCTTTCCGACAGAAACTACGAGAAGATGAGTGACGGGCAGCAGACATGGACGCGGCTAATGACAGATGCGTGTTCGTCAGAGGAATCCACCCTACACATCCGGCTGGACCACAGCACGGGGCGAACTCATGTAAACAGACACCTTGTACACAGAAGGAATCGATATTGCATGATGACATAATCAGATCACAGTTCAAAAAGAGGAAGATCCCAAATCAGAGCAAAACGTAATAATAATAATAATAATAATAATAATAATAAAAAATAACAAAAACAAACCCAAACCAAAGCATTAGGAAGGAAGAGGGTTGGTCTCTATAAAAATGAGGAGTCTTTATAAGAAAAGCTACAAAAACTCAACGGGACCTCCGACTTCAGCATACAGCAAAAGGCACCACAATATTATTCTATTTATCTAACTTGTGAAAAAATTGGCACGTAATTCTCCTTTTTTCATCTCTCATAATGCTGTAAATCAAAAAACTTTACATATAAATATCCCCCCGTTATAAAAAAAGTCTTTGCTGTTAGCTAGTAGACAATTTTTGCTGAAATGAAAATAAATATTTCATTTGTTTAGAATATCTGTCTGTTATACAAAATAAAAATATTTCTCCTAGGTGCAGGTCTCTAGTCCACTGGTTCTGTGAAGGAGGGAGGAGAGGAGGTGTGTGAGGTGGCGGGGGTCGTGGCGGGACGGGACAGGACGGGGGTGTTATGGGTGGGTGTCGGGGGAGGTCCGGTCTTAAAGGGGCATGTTGTCGGCTTTGGAGCGCTGTGACTGGGAGCTGCGGCTCTGCCCGTTGCTGCGCGCGCTCGGCCGACTCAGCCCACGGTGAGTCCGTGTGTCCGCGCCGGACGACGAGCGGTACCCCGAGCCGGTCAGCGGCTGGTCCATGTTCATGTTCTGCATACTGAGGAAAGGCGTGCTCTCCCCGTGAGCGTCCTCGTCCTCGTCCTCTTCCTCCTCCTCCTCCGACTGACTGAAGCTCTGTGAGCTGTAGTCCCGAAAGCCCGCTGAGCGCTGGGACGTGTGTCCGTTGAGGCGGTTGCGCCGCGGCCGGCGCCGGCTCCGGATGGGTTCCCGGGAGGAGGCGTACTCTTGCGTCGTCTCGTAAGCTTCGTCGTCCGGGAGGTGGTAGGGGCTGGACGGTAGACTTCCTGTGCTCTCTGTCAGGTAGGGCCGCCGGGGTCGTCTGGGCTGCCTGTATAAACTTCCGTCCTGGTGCGAAACAAGGGGAACGAGTCAGAGAAATCTGATGTTTGCTGAGAACGAAACTTCAGAAGCAGTTAATCGATAAAATATTCGATAAGTATTGGACATCTGCAAATCCTTGAAATATTAAGTTGGTGCAGAAACTTCAATGTATTTTGCAATATAATGTAGTGAGTGACAAAAATATTAATCACAACACATATTTTCACAGTGTTCCAATTTTTTTCACAGCTCCTAGGCTTTTGCACATCTTTTGCCTGTCATGATAGAAAATTCCACCTGGCGGCCCGTCACTTTGAAAAGCACTGTTCTGACCAATCACGATCTTTAAAAAGATGAATGATTTTGGCTTATACCAATTTTTTGGTCTGCAAAGTTGCTAGCGACAAAGTTGCTGAGTCGGGCAACAGAGCAGTGACTGTTGCTAACCGCACACACATGCAGACGTGACATGGTGGTCGTTTCTGTCAGTCGGACACAGAAGTCAAAATCACAGTTTTCAGATTTTGTTGTAAACAATTTTGAAAATCCTACACCCTTGTCTTCCACTTCACAGTAATGTACTTTAAGAGGTCTTTCGTTCCTCGTCTTGTTTCCCTGCTACCGCCTAATGACATCGCTAAGTGTGCGTCATGTCTGCCTACGTACTTCGGGGCATCTTAGCAGTGGTTGGTCGTCGTCTCTGTGGTAAGCCGCGGCAGCAGGGGGCAGGGAGAGGGCGTGGCTTGTGTTGGGCGAGGTGATCTGGAAGGTGGGCACCTGGGGCGGCAGAGGTGGGTAGTGGAACTCCACAGGAGACAGCCGCGCCGGCGTGGTCAGCGCCGACACGTATCTGGACGGAGAAAATAAAGACAAAAAGCAAACAGAACAGTAACTGAAGCAGCAGAAACCATGAATCTGACTCTCAAATCAAGATATTTTAAGATATTTGATCTCACATGGCTGCTGAGCGAGTGTTTAAAGTACCGATACAGACATTTCCCCATGACTGTGATGAATTAGTTTTATCCTTCAGTTACCGCTACATTTGTGTAGCTATAAATTCAAATGTGAGCTGGGTTAACTTTTACCTTGTTGTGTGTTTCTACTAAAGTGGTTTAAGAACAAGAAAACAGAAAGCTGGATGGAAACATCTCTGAGACGTCAGACACCGGGTGTTTTCACACCTGATAGTGCGGTGGACTCAGTTCCATTGGAGGTCAAAGGTGCAACATTTGTTACATGTTCAGCTGCTGAGTTTTGCTTTCACACTGCACTGTATCAAACGATACAAGCCACTTGAAAAATCTGTTCATCTCCTCGCCTGTGGTGGCGCTGCACCAAGAACCACTGAAGGAAATGACACAAAAACCACTGAAGAAGATGCTGAGCTCAGCTTCCTTCTCCACAAAATGTAAACCAAAAATGGAGTGGTGTCAAATTTTGTAGGATTTCTCTTTTGTCTTTGGTAAGCAACCACGAGTCGTTTCTCCTGCTAGCGCTATCCCTAGGGCTTTTGTTTTGGTTGTATTTACCCACAATGCCCAGTGCTATAGTCCACTTCCTGCTTTTGGAGCAGTCTCTGGTCTGTTCAGCATTCACACCGCACCAGAATTCACTTCAGTTGAACCGAGAACGAGGTATTTAAGCGGACCAGAGTTTGATCTGGACTTTCTGACAAACCAGAGTTCCGTTAAAGCGAACTAAACATGGCTGGTGTGAATGCAGCCACTGTCTCAGTGATTCCCTTCTTGAATCATTTGACATGTAGTCGAATGATTCAAGTTCACATGTTAAATAAGCCGAGATCACCAACGAACCTCTGATACAGAATATATGTTTGATAACAAAATCATGTCAATGTCAGCTCTTGCTTACATCACACTTGTTGTCGATGCAGTTTTAAAGATGACAGATGCTTAATGATTTAGTATTCTGAACCAGTTGTCCCAAAAGAGGCTTTTCTTTACCTGTCACTGTGAGGCGAGTCTCTTAGAGAGTCGTAAGAGTCCCCGTACTGCATCCCCATTCCCGACACGTCTGTGCAACCGTAGTTGGCGGCCCGCCTCGCCATGCATGCCGGGCTGCTGCACTTACTGGTTCCCACGGAGCTGGAGAGCCCACCCGACTGGCAGTCTGAGTTCACGCTCTCTGTCCGCTCCATGCTCCACGTCTGCTCCTCGTGTCTGCAGGTTAGCATCAGGTGTGAAAGGTTACAGCAGCATTAGCAACGTGGAGCTGTGTAAGTCGAAAGCATAAAAACTACGGAGATAGGTTAGGGCCATAACTATTAAATCAATCACTCAAGTTTATTTGTGTAGCACATTTCAACAACAAGGCAGTTCAAAGGGCTTCGCGTCATAAAAAACAAAGTCATTAACAATTGAAACATTACATTTTGCCGAGTGCCGTCGTTATGGCACTGTTGGTATCGAAACGTTGGTTGGTGTTTCGTTTATTATGGTTCAAAAGCCACTCTAAACTTTTGGGTTTTTAGAGTACCGGTAGATTTAAAGGAACTCGGTGTTTTGCCTGTTTTCCAGTTTTCCGGATGTTTGTTCCAGATTTGTGGTGGATAGAAGCTGAATGCTGCTTCTCCATGTTTGGTCCTCCTGATATTTGCTAACTTGAAAATAAATGATTGAAAACTGACAGAAAGGAGAGCTAAAATCGAAAGCTAACTTCTGATCTAGAACTCCGAAATGAAAATAATGAATAAAAAAAAAAAACAAAGTTAGAGGGAGTGAAGCTAATAAAATAAATATATTGTCATATTCAGTAGCTAAGAGTATTAATGAAACGTTGTCCAGGTGGATCCAGTCTCTCACCCAAAGATATCGACATCAGCCACAACAAGATAAAGACAATGGATGAACGGATGGATTCACTAAAATTCTTGGAAGCCTTTAATGCTGTTAATTAATCGTAATTTTCTGCTTACAGTTAATGAAAACACAACATTTAAAGATTAGAGCATCAAACTATTTTTAATACTAAAACGTGTTCTTTAGGAAAAGTACAGCTGTAAACCGTAGTTGAGCTACATCAAAATAAAGACATGCTGACATGTTAACAAGCTAATAGCTCTGTGGTGTTTGTAGCTTGTGAGCTAGCAGACTGCTACAGATGCCTTTATCTTCCTCTTGTGACAAGAGAAGAGTGACAAGACTTTGTCTGCTGGTTATGTTTAGCTACCAGCGATGATGAAAAGCTGTTACTGTGTAAAATACTGCCACAACAGACAACATTAACTCGTAGCGCTGTTAGCTCTACAAGCTAACTGCCAGGCTTACAAGCTAGTCTGTTTCCAGACATCCTACTTTCTGGAAAAACAGAAACATTAAACCTACAAAGAAATACATTTTGAAAGTGTAAAAAAGCATATAGAGGGAAAAAACATAAAATTGAAAGCTGTTAGAAAAATATTTATCGTATACATCGCCACCATACTAGAATGATGGCCTGTTTCAGTTTTGCCAAAAGATGATACATAGACCAAAGGGAAAAAAAAAAATCACTTTTGGCAAAAAAAAACTTACATAGTACAATATTAAAGTTAGGCCTCAATATATGAAAAGTTTAATACAAAAATACTACATGGAATTACATTTTCATTCAAACTAAAATGAAATTTTGCTTCACTTTTAAAACTTTTTTTTGTTTACAGAGTTCAAGATAAAAACTTCTTTTCATCATTTTGGCACTGATCTTGCTCCATAAATAATAAAAACTTTTAATATGCCACAGTTTATTTTTAAAGTACAAAACTTTTATTGGACTGGTTGATTTTGCTGCATCAGTTGATGCCTTTGCCAACACACTTGGCTGCTCGGCCGTTTATTGTGTCCAGGTGTCGCACGTGTGCGTGTGTGTGTGCGTGTGTGTGTTTGGCCTACCTGGAAGCATGTGAGGCAGTGGTGGAGTGATGGGAGCGGGTTGACATTCGACTGCCTGCATAGTTCCCAGCACCCTCCGCTCCATGGCTGATCACACACTCCGTCGTCGGGACGCTCTTTGGGATGTACTGCAAAATCAAACATAAAAACATGATTCACTGCATTTCCTGCCTCCCCATCTTCTAAACTCACTCGGCGAAGTGGGGCGGACGATTAACACACGCAAATTACACAAATGTAAATCTGACAGCCATTACAAGGAGATGCTTCGGCATTTTATCGGCCTCCGTCTCTGCTGACTCATGGCCGTTACGTCTCCAGGAGAGCGATAGGTGTTTTTCTGCTCTCTCCTTAACATCTATCAAGTATGTGGCACTAAATGTCCCCCCATGTTGTCAGCGGATCAGAGTTTTAATAACACAAACACCCTCTTGGAGGCAGAGCTGCACTGAGGGCTAAAAGAACTTTAATTGTTGTGTTAAATTTTAAGTCCCAAAGTGAAACAGGCTCCATCAGCAGCGGCGGCTAAGCAGGCAGCCGAGGCTTACTGCGCAGTTTGCCTCCTTTGTCCTTGCTTTAGTATTCATGAATTTCCTGGGGTATTTCTTATAGACACCAAAATTATAATTAAAGGGCAGTAAAATTTAATTAAACACAATGATATATCTACTCTTATTTGAGCAGTTGCTGTAGGCCTTTGCTGAAGATTGGACACCCTGTAAAAGCTCAAAACAAGAGATAAAATAACAGCTATTTTTAACGTGATGCTACATTCATGTTTGGTGGGAAAAAAACTGAAAATCTCTAGACCAAAAAGTACCTTTTTCGCTATTTTGACCATTTCTCATTTTCTGGAAATAAATATTGGAATTTCATAGACATGCTGTCAGCAGCTCATAGAATAAAAGAACAATGTTCATTTTACTCAAACATTTATCGGTAATGAGTAAAATCAGAGAAACTGGTCGTTTTAAGTGGCCTCTTAATTTTTTTGCAGAGCTGTACATATTTAAATTCTAGCTTGATTTGCAAAAGTACTGACACCAACTGATTGTTTTTTTGTTAGTTTTTTTTAAAGTTCCGTTGCAACCACAAGAATTTATGTATTTTATTGGAATTTTACATGACGGTCAAACCCAAAGTGCCACATGACTATGAAATAGAAAATTGCTTAGTAGTTAATTTTTTGTTCTTTACAAATAAAGAAAATAAAAGTCAGGCATTAGTTTGGACTCCACCTCCATCCTACATGGATACGTTGCTGGTCTGGCTGCAGTTCCAGCTGTAAGCCTTAGGGTGTTAGGGTCTCCACCAGCTTTACACTGAACAT
>NW_006800160.1:193313-204188 GCF_000485575.1 Poecilia formosa | reverse complement strand
ACCCCAAGAATTTATGTATTTTATTGGAATTTTACATGACGGTCAAACCCAAAGTGCCACATGACTATGAAATAGAAAATTGCTTAGTAGTTAATTTTTTGTTCTTTACAAATAAAGAAAATAAAAGTCAGGCATTAGTTTGGACTCCATCTCCATCCTACATGGATACGTTGCTGGTCTGGCTGCAGTTCCAGCTGTAAGCCTTAGGGTGTTAGGGTCTCCACTAGCTTTACACTGAACATTTCAAACGGCTCAAGCTCGGCCACACTGGTTTCAGACCATCTCTGAAGAGCTCATTTCTAATCTTACTGCAGATTTTTAAACAGATTTCAATGAAGTTGAACCTCTTTTTGCAGCCTGTTAAAGTTTTTTCCCCCATCATCTCCCTGTATTTGGCTTCCCATCAGGACTAATTAGCTTTTCTGCAGATGCTGAAATAAAGCATCCCATAGCATGATGCTACCACCACCATACTGTCTTCATGATTCAGTTTGCTTTCTAGTTAACCTGGGACGCCTTCGCAGAGCAAACTGAAATAAATCGCACACCTTGCCCACTTTGTGTACCAATGTAGCAGTGTCAGGAGGAACCTCGTTCTGGAGGAAAATACATCTTCACACCGCACTTTTCAGATTTTTAGTAATAATACTTTTTAAAAAACCACAAATCACTTTCTGCATACTTCAAAAACGATGCATCACTTCAAGTTGATCCGTTGCATTAAATCTCAAAACAATTCACTGGTGTTAGTGGTTGTAATGTGAAAATTTAAAAAGACAAAGGGATCGAATACCGATGGTATGCACTGTAAAAACACAAAATCTTGACATGTATTTCTAGTGCAAATATCTTAGTACATCTAAGTAAGACAAAACTGACTTACAAGTAACTCTTCAACAAGACACAGGAGCTTGTTTTAAGTCAATTATTCTTTAATATTAATGAAAAACTACCAGTTCCACTGGCAGATAATTTTATTTATAACAAGGCGATATTCACTGATTATTTTCAGTCAAATAATCTGAAAAACTTGTACTTTCTCATCAATATCAAGGAATAATTGACTTAAAATAAGCTCCTATTTTGTTGAAAAGTGACTTCTAAGTTAAATTTGTCTTATTTTAAGTGTCACTAAGGTATTTGCAGTAGAAACTGGACCAGAAATCCTCGGTGAGATTTTGTGTCTGATCATCGGCTTTACGTTTCCGGATCGTTTCCTGGTTTTTTGAATCGGGTTTGTTGCTGATGAATTTCTCGGCCACCTTGCAGATCGCGGCCGTTCGTTTCCACTCACACTCTCCGTCCTCCAACGTTCCGACAGCGTCTTTCTGCCGCAAATGACAAAAATCCCCCTGCCGCCGCTAAATCACACGCCGAGACGTTATTCTGTAATTATGAAACTATTTGCCCGTGAAATCTTCCAGAGTGGCTATTTCCTCTTCATCTCGCCCCCTCCTGACAGACTCTTCCTCTCTTCGACGCTCCCAACACTCCATCATGCTACTTGACCTGTTGCCAGATAACCTAATTAGTTTTGAGATTTTCCGCCGGGTGATTTTTCTTCCTGTCTTTTGTTTCCTGTGTCTAGCTTGTGGTGACCTGATGCATATTTTTTTTAAACTTTTTTTTGTACTTCCCGCTGTGTGGACTCACATCCAGCATGGGGATCTCCTCTGGACCAGGCCCAGGGTGGTTGGGACCATTAGCCAGCACGCGGTTTGGCTGCTCCACGAACTGATTCTGGTTTTGATGTAGGTGACGCTGCATCTGATTCCTCTGCTTCCTGGAGAAAAATAATGTGTAAACATGACAGAAAGCATTAAATTCTTTATTCCCCCCTCCAACCCGACGTCCTTCTCTGTTTTCAAGAATCGTTTTTATTGCTCTCTGTGTTTTTTCTGACACGTCTTGCAAGGGAATAATCAGTTTTTTTCTGGGCAAAGCTGTCATGCTAGAGTATTGTTTTCATCTGAAAATGGAACATGTTCTTGTATTTTTGCTGCACGTTACTGTAAAATGCCGCAAACGTCATTAGTAGCTAAGAAGTTTAAGAAGTCAGTATCTTACCTACAAGTGATGAGAACTTGGTTTCTAGAAACAAAAATGGAGAAGTAAATTTCTGCCCAAAAACCCACCTCTGAATTCTTCCGATTGATTTCAGAAAATTTCTAGTAAAAACTTGGAAGCTCACAAAATTTCCCAAAAGTTGAACATTTTCAATTTTTCAAACTCAAAAGTTTCAAAGTTTTTTCTAGAAAATTTCTGAGCTTTTCTTAGCTTTTTTTTTTTTTTTTACTTTTCAAACTCAGACATTTCCTTGTTTGTTCTAAATTCTTCTGAGATTAATGTCAAAATTTCTGATTTTTTTTCTAGCATATTTTAAACTGTGGGAGCTCAGCAATTCCCTTGTTTTTTTCTTGAAAATTTCTGAGAATAACCTTAAAATTTCAGGGATTGTTTTTGGGTGGAAATTGACTTTTTATTCCATCTACAATGGCCATCATCCGTCTTCGTAATGTTGGCCAAAATACGGAGGAGGTGGGAAAAATAATATAACGGTGTCGGCTTGATCTGCCACCATATTTTTGCTTTTTTACACTTCATTAATTTTGTAAATGGATAGGTACAGCACAGAGTATTTTTTTATTAACCATACTTTTTGCTTTATCTTTAAGTTACAAGTAAACAGGACCACAAAGATTCTTTGTCTTTTACTCAAACACAGACGGAGACACACTTATCCATCATGCTTGGCTAAATAAAGCCAAAGTGTTTGTGAATTAAAAAAGTGATCTGTTATTTTTGCTCAGCCACAAGATATTTTGTTCTGGACAAAAGAAAAAGGAGAAAACAATCAATTCGAAAAAATGTTGTAAACTGTAAACCTTTCTTTTAATAAGGGACTTGGACAAAATCCATTTAATTTATTCTTGATTATTTAGTTTATTAAACAAACCTTGTGCCCAAGTTTGACTGCAACTGGAATACATTAGTTCTCTATTACACTGCAAAAACAGAAAATCTCACCAAATAAATTTCTCCACACCGTAAAAAAAGTCTCTAATTTCTGATATAAAACTGGAAGCTGTGGTTTTTATTTATATGACAAAATTCTGAAAATCACTGAATTTTACTGTATCAATAAGGTAAAATCCGTATTTATACGGTAAAATCCTGGTAACACCAGCTGCCGTAAATTAGAGACTTTTATTTTTACAGTGTAGTTTCAATGTCTATCTTATCACACTTGAAATGAGAAAAACAAACTTAGAAGTAGCTTTTCAGAGAGATAGAGAAGCTTGATTTAAGTCAATAATTCCATAGGATTGATGAAAAAGTTCTTGTTTCATTCACAGATTATAATCTACCAACGGAACTAGAACTTTTTCATCAATATAAAGGAATTATTGCCTTAAAACAAGCTCCCATATCTTGCTGAAGGGTCACTTACAAGTTAGTTTTGTCTTCTTTCAGGTGAACTCAGATATTTACACTGGAATCAGTCACACTTGGTAATATTTAGTGTTTTTTGCAGTGTGGTCATGTTTCTCCTTTCTCTCCCGCCGCATCAGGAACAGAAGCAGCAACTGATCACTGCTGCTTCCTCATACGGGGTAACAGGAGGGCTTACAAAGTCCTTCTCATGTAAGGAGAGAGAGAGCGCTTATCCCTCCTTCAAAGACATACTTGGTTTTACAGTAGGCCACCACACACACGATGCCGACCACTAACAAGGCCACGCAGATGCCTGTGATCGTCAGCACCCGCCTCTGGTAGACCTCCTCTGCCTCTGTGGATGAAAGCACACACACACACACACACACACACACGAGCAGACGCACAAAGTTCACACACACACAAACATTCATGCATTGGACATCACACATGCACACACACGCGCACACACACACACACATAGCGATTGAGCGCTACTCCATTTGTGGTAACGACAGAAGCAGGTTTTCTCACTGTTATTCCTCTCTACATCACATCCCCCCTGAGCTGTCTGAACAACTTGTGCTGCTTCATATTACATGTCTGACACCTGACGGCGCCTGCTGCGATAACCAGCTTCCACAACACACACACTGACTCCCGACGTCTGGGCTACACGACGCCAGCGGGCGTCCTGACAGACTCTCTGACACCTGCACATGACCGCGGTGGATGTGGTGACACACGTGATGCGGGACGGGCGTCTGACTACATGCCTGGACGGATGGGATGAAAAGAACACATATTATCCAGGTAAAAAAAATGTAAATTAAAAATGATACAAATTTGGAGAAAAAAGACAAACACAGTTTGTTAACGCCACAGGAACTGGAGTCTGGACTCTAATTCACCGCAGATGAATTTCACCGCGAAAACGTAAAATATTACCAAGGATTTTTGGTCTAGTTTCTTTGTGCAGACTTCTTGACACACTTTGAAATATGATAAAACTAACTTACAAGTAACTTTTCAGCAAGATATGTGCACTTATTTTAAGTCAGTAATTCCTTTAATATTGATGAATAAGTTCTAGTTCCACTGGTAGATTATTTCACATATAACAATAAATTTCTCTCATGTTATGAGTGACATAATCTACCACTGGAATTAGAACTTATTCATCAATGTTAAAGGAATTATTGACTTAAAACAAGCTCCTTTGTAAAGATGAAAAGTTATTTTTGTCTTATTTGAAGTGTACAATTATATTTGCACTAGAAATTAGACCAAAAATACTTGGTGATTTTTTTTGCAGTGTTAACGTTCATGATGCCGTAGGAGCAGAATATGTTTTCGTTATTATTATGCTCACTAAAAAGGCAACGGTGTGGAAAAAATATGCTAATTTCCTAATGAAATAATAAATGAACACCATATGTGGGTTGTTGCTGTTTTAATGTTAACTAAGTCTTAAAGACGGGATATTTTTGGGTTTTAACTCTTCCCCACCATCACAGTCCTATGAGACCTGCACAATTAATCAGTTAATTACACGATAAACTAAAATAAGCTCCACAAATTTCCACAAGGATTAACATTTCTTGAAGGGCAATTTTGTTCACAGAGGCTTCATAATCCATTTTAGTTACAGTTTTGATTAGGTGTGGTTTTTATTTCCGTTTTGTTTATTGCGTTTTATTTATTTTGGTTGTATGAAATGTCCTCCAGTTCCAGCATGACGTGTTCAAAATTAAAAGTTTATTAGTTTTTGAGAGGGCAAACTTGCTTATGTCGTTAAAAATGGTCTCAAAATGACATTTTGAGACCATTTATTATCGTTTGCTGAAATATTTTCTATGACAATTTATCTGTAATTTTGTTATTATGACAGGCTGCTTGTGTCCACTGTGGCTCTAGGAAGATATGAGTTACTTAGAAACTTGTGTTTTGGACAGATAATGCTTCTTGGCCTGTTTATTTTTATTTACATTTTGCCACATTTGTAAGAAAAATCTCTTGTGATGAGCATGTGGCTTGTGCTCCTCAAAAAAGATACAATAAAATAAAATAAAATAAAATAAAAACTTGTCAAATATTGTCTACAAAAGTAGCTCATTCTGGAGTTTAGTCTTTGATTGCCACATGTTGCAGGATCTCGTCTCGATCTCTCTCCGCATTAGCATATAAATATACATATATATTTTTTTAAAATGTAATTTTTTTTGGCTGTGCAAACTGATTTACTTGTTTTAAATATTTGCTGTTTCTTGGCACAAAAACAGATCTGTTTTTCTGGACAGTTGGGTTAGGGTTAGGGTCATAACATGTTGTTATGCTCAACAAAGTTTACATAATACCACCCCTTTAAGCAGTCTCATTGAATTGCGGTCCTTCTGGACTCCCATATTTTCCAATCGAGTCATTGGTGAGTTTGTTAAAACTTACAAGTTTTTACGTCAAAACATGCTGCGAATATAAGAGCTGGATTCATGTTAAGGCTTCTTTATTTATTTATATAGTCAGTAGATGTAATGCACACTGTGTGTGTTTTTTGGAAGGAATAAGTTTGTGACAACGTTGAAGGCGAGTCCAGCTGCTACTCTGGCGTAACGCTCTGTGTCTGAACAGCAAGCTCAACGACACAATGATGGAGAGAGCGACAAGCAGAGGAGATTATGAGGGGAAGAGGGAGAGACTGGAAGCAAAGATCAAATCAAAGTGAGGAGGAAGGAGGAGGAGGAGAAGAAGAAAACAGGACGGAGGAAGAGGAAAAAGAGGAGGAGGAGGAGGAGGAAGGGGACGGGGCATCAGGAGAGAAACTAATTCCCAGGAAGCAGATAGTGACCTGACTCTGTCCTCTTTTCAGTTAACTGGATTATAGAGGTCCTTTATGTGTTAGTTCTGGTTAGATTACAGTCCCTTAATGCTGGCAGTTTTTTTTAAAACACAGCTGCTAAAATTTCATTTATATGGTGGAAAACTTAGGAAGTTGTTATCTATTATTTGATGATTCAAGAAAAACTTATTGGTCAAAAATCTCTCATGGTTTTTATCACATCACATCCTGCAAAAACTAAAAAATTAAATAAATAAAGGCTCTGGAACAGGACGTAAGTGGGGTCAAGTGAGGACACAAGGAGAGTTTCTAAACAGGGCCTGATCAAGTTGCCTTGTGTGTGTGTGTGTGTGTGTGTGTGTGCGCGCGCGTGCGTCTCGTGGGTTTACTGGAGCAGCAATCTCAACAGCAGTTGTGACTTAGGAGAGGCGAGTTCTCGATTCTGACAGAGAGTCAATCAAGGGCGTAATAATAAGGACGGCCTTTATGTCACCAAGCTGTTTGCCTGCTTTTGGCAAAGCTCAGAGAAAATACTCGCAGCTTGGCGTCTACGGCAGGCTGTTGAGGCCAAAACTGCCAAAACCCAGAGGACGAGGCAGACTCTGAAACTTCCTTTCATTGTTTTTTTTCTGTTTTGGGCGAAAGCTTTAATGTAAAAAAAAACAACTTTGATTCGAATGTTACGTTCACCTCTGTCGCAAAAATGTTCACACCCAACGGACATTTTCACATGCTGTTGCGCTATGATCTCAGCATACTTCATTGTTTGTTTTTACAAGAAAGACTAGTGCTAATGACATTATTGTGAAATGCCATTCATCTTACAAACAAAAATTTGGACTGCTTGTTTGCATTCAGTCCCCTTTTACTCTGATATCCCCAAATAAAACTGAGGGAAACGAATGACTTTCAGAACCTGCTGTGTGTAAAGTGATTTGTTAGAGAGCGTCAGAAAACAAACAGCATCTTTACTGTCAAGCCGACAGGTTGTGGAAAAGTTAAAGCAGCATCAGGATATAAAAGAATATTCAAAGTTCTGAAAATCAATTTTTAGTAATTCAGTTCATTTAAAATTCATATCCACTTTATAGTGGCAATCTGTGGCTATAAAGCCGTAACTACTATGGAACAACCTCATATTATTAGAGTTTTCGTCTGATTTCACAGTTTTTCAACCCATTTTGGACTCTGCTGCAGAGATTTTGGCCCCTACACAGCAGCAGCCGTGAAGGAGGAGAAGCCAGACTGATTCCAGGAGCATAATCTATAGAAAAACCCCGGCTAACAACAGAGGAAAACTAGCACTGCACATCACAGCTGTACATAACTTAGCTCTCATATGGAGCTAAGTTAGGGCCATAAAGTTTGATAGAAAAAATTTGAAACTGGAGAAACGAAACAGAAACTGAAAAAGTCAAAACTTCTTTTCAGATTGAGCTTTTTTTTTCCTTAAAGAAAACCATGCCACTAATTTAGTTCCATACTCTCAGACACTGTAAAACAGTTGAAACTGGTGCAGAGAACACCGTCTCTCATCTTTCAGCCAGAGGTCAAATAAAATGGTTTTTGATCACAGCGTGTTAACATGACAAATGTCAGAACATAACTCCAAAATGAAAACATGAAAGTTGACGCTCCAATCAATTTGTTAGACTAAGTTTGAGCTACTTTGTAGAAAGGAACATGCAAAACATTCAGTTTCCAGATCGTCCTCCCACCACTTCCTGTTGTCTTCTTTTTTGTTTTCGCCAGTAGTAACATCTGGCTGTTGGTCAAATGTGACAAAAAAAAAGGTTTCTATTGCAGTTTTTGTGAAAATACACTGATTTCCATACGATTGGAAAAACATCTCATCCTAGCACCAAACTTTATATTGAAAAAGAAGTTTTGTTTTTTTTTTCCAAAATGTAGATGTTTCCATAGAGAAAATTTATTTTCACAATTTCAAATTGCACAACTTAAAGGTAAATGGAAACGTAGCTAAAGGCGCCCTCAGGACATTTTCAAAGGGGTGGCCAGGCCTGGACAGTAAAATCTTTAGTGTGGCATCGATAAAGAAAAAAGTAAAAATTATATACATACAAATGTTAATCGTGATTAGTTTTTTTTAATTTTAATTTTTTTTTACATTTATTTATTGGATTTTACGTTTACGTCTTTGTTGAAGAAGATGACAGTTTGCCTTTCTATGGCCTGGAGAAGAGTCTCTGGGGTGGCCAACATGTTTCAAGATGGGGCCGTGGCCCCCTTGTCCCCTCTTTGGGGATGCCCCTGTTGCTTCAGCCACATACAGATGTGGCTGAGGCAACATCTGTATGTTGCCTCAGCCACATACATAACAAGCATAACAAACATTGTTTGTTATGCAAACTAAACAATGAAAGGCGTGCATATTTTTCCTTTTCCTGTCATAATTACACTCTATGTTGTGTTGATTTATGACATTACATCCAAATAAAAACATATGGAAGCTTGTTGCTGAAGCATGACAAAATGTAAGAAAGTCCAAAGGGTGTGAACACTTTGTTCTCCTGTCGTTAACGAGTGTCCTTCTGTAAAACGGCAGCTTTCCCAGAGTTGTCAGGTTAAAACGGGCAGAATGGACGCAAGGAAAGGAGGTTAGGTTTCTTCTTCTAATCAGGTTAGTGGGCAGAGGAAAAATAGAGGGACAGGTTGAGAGAGAGAGACCCAGCTGTTGGTTCAGGAGAGAAGATGGTTACAGTAATGTGAGACTGTGAGAGGAACTCGGCAAGCCATTTAAAGCACAATAAAATGAATAATAATGTTCCATACCCATAAATCCATTTTTGAAAAGATCTGCCAGCGCAGAAAGTTGTGGTGGTAAAAAAAACAAAACAAAAAACAAAAAAAGAAAGAGACACATGGTCAGCTGTGAAGTCCACTTTGGAGGCAGATACATTTAAGAAAATTATAATTTCCACATCAGTCGTTTGGACCGACGTATGTACCGTATTAGTAACGGACAGATAAAGCAGCTGGTTGACCCCCCGGAAGTGACGGGGGGTGGCTGGGCGGGAAGGGGAAAAAAAAGAAGAAGAAGAAAGAAAAAAGGCAAACAGAAAATGAGAAGCGAAAGGGAGGAAAATGAACCAGAAGCTGAAGGAAAGAGAAACCAGCAGCAGGCAGGGAGAGGGCATGCAGACACACGGAAAGACTGGAAAAAATAAAATCAAATAAAACAAATAAAAAACGACAGCGAGACAAGAAGCCACATCACTTACTGCTATAGTTAATAGACCTCATTTCTGGAGTGAACGACATCGGACAGAAATACAAAACAAATGAAGAAACAAAAGTAAAAACACAGACGGAAAGGAAGAACAAGAAAACAAAAGATAAAAAAAGCAGTGAGTTATTCTCCAACATAAAAAAAACACACACAAACACAAACGCTACAGTTGATGAGGCTGACACAGCAAATGGGGGGTGAGTGCTGTGACTCGTTTGACTAATGGCAGTCGTGTGCCTCCGTATCGATCGCAGCATACCTCTCTTTGTCCTGCTACTGCTGCTTACAGCTGTTCATAACCCTGCGCATAATTTACAGGGAAAATCATCCCAGAGTTCCCAATTTTGCTGTGTTACTGGGAGGGACGGAGGGAGGGAGGAGCTCAGCCGCTGTAATGGCTGGACCTGAACTGAGAGTGAATCTTCTCCAACACGGAGTAAAAAAACAGAAAAGAAAAGAAATGTCACACAGACAGTTTTTAAGATGCAGACACGGCGTGGCGACTGGGTGTGAGATACACGTCCGGTTAATTCTAACATCTTCTGACATGAAGCCAGTTTCGAATTCTTCCGAATGTTTGAGGGATTTTCATAACAGCAGACCAGGACGGTATGGCATGAAGCTTCTGGAAACACCAGGTCTCATTCCTGGGGTTGCTTGGACAGCAGCATGAAGACAACATGGAAACTCAGGATCAAGCTAGAGCGTAAGCTCCTCGTGTGAGTTTTGCCAACTCTGACTGCGTCTCACTGAAAGCTGTCCCCACAATCGCAGGAAAAGCAACAAAGCACACCCCATTTGCGTCGATGTTATTTAAGGGAGCAGTCCAACATTTTGGGGGAATCCACGTGTCGTCCCAGCGAGTCTGAATGAAACTGAAACAGAACCAGGTGAAGTTCTGAACCTGCTGGTAACATAGTTTTCATTAAGGTCCCCCCCTGTCTACAAAGTACGAGTGTCGCTTATTTTGAACTATACCGGGATGAGGGGTGTGCAATTCACACTGCGTCAGATTTTGTTTCGGTCTTAGCGCTGTCGATCACTCTTGTGTACACACTGCTCAACGTGCTAACTTACCGTTACAGGAAAACTGTTTATCGGTGGCTATGTTAACTAGCCTTAGCATTCATGGCAGCCTCTGATTTGGGGAACTAGCCGTAGCTCAGCAGAGAGGAAGCATTGAAGGTGATTGGCAGCGCTAAGACCCTCCTCCTGACTCTGATTGGTTGTTTGTGACCGAGCTGTGTTTTTCTGAAGATGGCTTCAGGACTACGAGGAGGAGGCAGAGGAGTTCGATCTCATTATCCATCAGGACATAGTGGCAGTTTTAACAAATATGCAAAAATACATTATT
>NW_006800160.1:191188-193303 GCF_000485575.1 Poecilia formosa | reverse complement strand
CATATTATTCATAAAAGTTACGTACTGCAGCTTTAAATGTAGAGGGAAGTGAGGCAGAGTTTTACTAATGGGACTTTAAAGCTAGCTGAGGCGTTAGCCAATGCTCACGTTTTTTTTTCTCCAAGGATTTCCCAAAATGTGAAACTACTCGCTTAAATTAATGTCACTGTAATCATAAGCCCACAATGAGAAATCCTGAAGACGTTACAAGTTTAAAGAAATGATCAAGCAGCATTTAAACCACATGCTGTAACAGCAGCCGGTCTGACAGATGATCCATGGACGCTGCGGTGGAAACCAAAGGTCAGGATGCTTCACTTTTCTGATCATTTTGAGAGTTTCAACCTGCCTGGACGTCAGAGGAAGAATTAGACCTTTCTAAACACTTCAGAGGTTTCTCTGAAACGTACGTGTACTGCACTTCTCAGAAGTCTTGAATTTGGGAATTTCTGGTTTTGCCTGGATCAAATTCATACAAATCTCTTGAAAAAACAAAACAAAAAACTTTTCTTTTGCAGCTAAATTTCCCATCAAAGCAGTAAAAACTCGCTATGATGCCTGAAAGGCCAGATGGAAGAACAGAAACGTTGATTTTTCCTGACAGACTTTATTGTTTTGTTTTGTTTTACAGTGTGCACAATTATTAGGCAAGTATGAACGCATCATCATTTCTAAACATATTTTCTGATTCCAAACTGGATAAACTTGAATAATTAATCTTAGCAGGTGATGACTGTCAAGTTCGCTGCAAAAACATATGATCTTACCAAGGATTTTTGTCTAGTTTTTTTTGTGCAAATATCTTAATACACTTGAAATAAGACAAATATAACTTATAAGTAACTTTTCAGCAAGATACAAGATCTCGTTTTAAATCAGTGAGTTCTTAATATTGATGAAATAGTTCTAATTCTAGTGGGATGTTTTTGAAAAATGTTTTTTTTTATGTCAGAAATGTTTATTGTAAAGTTTTGAGATGTTTGTTTTAAAATTCTCACTTAGGCCAATACAAATCAAAAAGCCAGGAGGGAAAATGTCTGTTTTTCATTTAGTTGCGTAATAATTCTGCACAGCAACAGTGTAGACATCCTCCTAATAAAAGCCAAAAGCTTCACTTTTACTTTCTTGAAAACTCACGTTTGAGGTTTGAGTTGTCATTTTAGATCAACACAGATCACTGAAAAATAAAGACTTGCCTAATAATTGTGCACGCAGGAAGAAACCAGCACCAATGGACCATCGACATGGACGAGCAATAAAACATTTCAGGAAAAAAAAAAAGAAAAGCAAGTTCGAGCTTCTTTGCAGAGTCAGCTCTCTGTTTCATGTAAGTCTGAATTAAAAAAGCAGACACAAACTAAATCTGTTGCTTACAAACTCATAACCTTTCATAGCATTTTCGGTTCAAGTTTTCAACATTTAATCACTACGATGTCAGGCATGCATGCTAGCATGAAAACAGAAATAATACAAAAATCAGAACATTTCAGATTCACTGCAAAAACACAAAATTGTACCAAGTATTTCTGGTCCAGCTTCTAGTGGAAATATCTCAGTTCGCTTAAAGTGAGACAAAACTAACGTGCGTAACTTTACAGCAAAACATGAGATCTTGTTGTAAGTCAATAATCACCCATTAATGAAAAAGTTCTAGTTATATGTGAAATAATCTGATTATTTCACTGAGATGAACACCTTGTTAAAAGTGAAATAATCTGCTAATGGAACAAAGACTTTATCGTCAATATTAAGTATTTTTGTTTAATCTCAATGATTTAAAAAAAAAATCCCGGTTAAAAAAACAAACAAAAAACCAATAAGGTTAAAAAAATGACTTAAAAAAGCTCCTATGTTTTACTGAAAAGTCACTTGTAAGGTAGTTCTGTCTTATACTATACTTGTACTAAGATAGCGGTTCTCAACGTGGGCTGTACCGACCGCCCTGCACCTTAGGGGGTTAAAAAAAAAAAAAAACGTACACATTGCGCAAAACTCTGAAACAAGGAGAAGCGGGACATAAAACGGAGCGACGAACTAGATGTGAATTATGGCATAAAAACAGAGAATCCGACGCTGAACAGTGAGAAATCAACACATGATGTGAAACACATGATG
>NW_006800160.1:156340-190997 GCF_000485575.1 Poecilia formosa | reverse complement strand
GTTGTTTTAAAAGGTATATGTCAGTCTGCCTTTTCCCCATCGATACGTTTCCCGACCACCCTGCACCTCAGGATAAAAAAAATAAAAAATAAAAAAAGACGTGCACATTGCGCAAAACTCTGAAACAGGAGAAGCGGGACATAAAACGGAGCGACGAACTAGATGTGAATTATGGCATAAAAACAGAGAATCCGACGCTGAACAGTGAGAAATCAACACATGATGTGAAACACATGATGATTAGGCAGCGCAGCAAGTGATGAGTGAAGATTAATGATGGTCAATAAATGATAAAATAAATCTAGCAACAGGAAAGAAACTAAAGTGGACAAGAGAGAATAATACTAATCTAAGGAAACTAAATGGAAATGAATGAATAACAAAATGCAAGAATAAACCAAGAAACTAAAGTAAATAGAGAGGAATAAACTTGTATGGCAAGACCTTTAGAGCAATAATTAATACAGAGGACTGTATGGCAAGAATAAACACACTATTTCCAGATAAAAAGTAAAATAATATTGTTGAAATGTCATGGGTTTGTTGAGACCACATCTAGTACTGAGAATAAACATACCTTACAGATCATAACAGTAAATAACTTATCACTTATTCATGTTTTTAATTAGATTTAAGAACCAGATTTGTTCTTTGTAATTTCTGTCCAGTAAAACCATTAATCTATAAATCAATAGACAGGTCTATATAAAGATTTAATCAATGTTTCTGTCTCATATTTCTATGGCCTTAAAAGGATCTGAAACTGTTGTTTTTCCACTGACAGCTCTGGATTGCACACTAAATGCCATGTGGGTGAAATTTTATGGATGATACTCTGATGTCTCATTCTCCTGAAGGCAGCACAGAGCTGCACCACCAGAAACTGACAAACACTGAAGAGAAGAAGAGCTATGATTGATGTAGTTGCAGTTCTATCCATGTTTTAATGTTGCAGAGCTCAGTCATTTTGCAAATAGGTCAAAGTTTAAACTGGCATGTTGAACAACTTTTATCTGACCATTTGGTGGAATATTTAACAAATAGAAAATGGCACAAAATAAGAATATTTTTTCCACTCTGATTGGCTGCTGTTAGGCCTACCGATTTTAACTTGAATGTTCATTGCATTTTTCGTAGACGCCTGTGAAAATAATTTCTATTCCCATGGCTTTTTTGTTCTCTGGGAAATTATTTTTGATGATAAATACAGAAACAAGCATAAAAATCAAAACATCTACAATAGTGATAGTAACATTAATGATAAAATAATGGTCAGTGTAAAGTAGCCTACAAATATTTTGGTGGGGGGCGGTGAGGTCTAGGGGGGCGCTGGCCCAAAAAAGGTTGAGAAACACTGTACTAAGATATTTTCACCAGAAACTAGACGGGGGGAAAAAATACTTGGTAAGATGTTGTGTTTTTGCAGATCACCTGAGGATAGGGAGAAAAACAGGGTGGGGGGGAGGGGGGGGAGACAACCTCATGCAAACACCCTCACACACGTACAGGAAACAGAGAAGCAGTTTAGTACACACGAACACACACACACACGCACACACACTATCCAACCCCTCCGATGTGGCATGCAGCATCTCAGTGAGGAGGACGACAGACAAGAGCAAATGGACGTACTGTAGAAACTGGTCAAGACGGAGTTTTGACAGCGGTCCCCCGTATAGTCATTGGGACACCTGATGGAGCGAAAACAGGACACAGAGGGAGGAGAGTGGGATGGGAGGGGGGTAAGAGACACGGAGAGAAGAGGAGGGGGGGGGACAAAAAGAGGAAGAAAGAAGGGATTGGGAGGGGAGACAAAAGAGAGCAGAGATGAGGGATTAGAAACAGCACAAACCACCAACTACAGAGAGAGAGGAGCTGCGTACCGCGGCGTTACCGACATCACCGCGACGCCGCACGTGATGGTGGCGAACGTTAGACCCTCACCCCCGCACACACACAGATGAACACCAACACACACACACACACACACACACACACACACAGATGAACACCAACACACACATGTTTGTGTTGCTATCTTTGTGGGGACTTTCCATTGACTTCCATTCATTTCTACAGCCTAAACCTTACCTTTACCCTTTTCCTAACCCTAACCATCACATACCTAACCCTAACCCTAACCAAAACTCAATTCATACCTTAGCCCTAAATCTGACCCCTGACCCAAAAACAGGGTTTCCCCTCGTGGGGACCAGGCTCCGGTCCCCACGAGGAGCAATTGGTCCCACAACGTAATATATGTCAGAAAAATCGTCCCCACAAGGTATTACAAACAAACGCGCGCGCACACGCACACACACGCACACACACACACACACACACACACACACACACACTCTCTCTCACAACTTAAGAGTGTAGCATGGAGCAGGGATGCAGTAATCATTCAGTAAGTGTCTGGCTTGATTAGCAAATAATTTGCTAGCAGCAGCATATTTTAGAAGTGTTTACTTAAAAACAAAACAAACAGAAGAAGAAAACATCTGCAGGTCAGACAGGTGACCTGAACAGAATAATATCAGTATGATTTTGAGAATAAAGTCAGAATGTTACGACTTTATTTTTCTAATTCTCATATCATAGCTTTATTCTTGTAATACTATGACTTTATTTTGCTACTGGTGTGACTATTCTCAAAATATTAGGACTTTATTTTTATCAAGTGTTGTGACTTGATGTATGGTGGAGCACTTTTATCCAAATTGCTGCAGTTTCACTCCAGGCATAAAAACCCTCCTTTGTTTTAAAGTAACATGCACAGTTTTCCTTTTGAAATCATTTCCTTCCTGTTATTTCTACCACTTGAACTTAAGACAAAGAACTTTTATAAATTAACTGGAAATAATGTCTTTCCAGGTTTAAACATGACTAATAGTGTTTTTTCAAATCCCTTATAGTTTCAAGATATTAGATTGAATAAACACGTTATTGATATGTTCTCTAGCAATCACTTCATATAAAACTATAACCGCTTTCTTTGGTGTCACAAACAGAAGTTTAGTGTTGGTTTTATAAGCAGTACGTACAATTTATATTAAAAAAACTAAAACTTTTCTTTCACTCATGCTTTTTGTGAGATTCTGAGCCAACTACAGACTTTTCCCCCTGTATTTTAGAAATTTCTTCACTCGTCTCTTTACGGGTTTTTTTCTTGGCTTATTGAAAAGTTGGCAGCATTTTTGTCCCGACGTAGTAATGGTCTCTTCTGGCGCCTCGCCCCATGCAGCCCATTTTTTTCTTTACGCCTAAAGAAAAAAATGGCCTTATTGTGCATCTTAAAACTGCCACAGCAGTATTTTTTTTTCTTCTTCTTTTTTTTTGGACAGTCCTTTATGTCGGCTGGAGATATTTGTGTTTTTTTTTTGTTTGCCTTCCAAATTTCCCTGGAAGTTGTGGCCAAAATGTGTTGGTCTCCTTGACCGTGGCCTGGTTTCAACACAATCCATTGTTTTCTACTTTTTAATTAGAGTTTAATCACTGCTCATTGGCTTTCTTGGATACTTTTAATGTCCTTTTCCTGCTTCATACGGTTCAACTGCCTTTCCCTGCAGATCCTATGACTCTGAATGCAGCAGCATCAGTGCAGCACCGTAGTAAACGTCTGACTCGGTAACTCAACGACCTTTTATACAAACACAAAAATTACAAGCAAACATTGGCTCCCAGTTGAGGCTGATTACCTATAGAGGCCATTTAGACTTAGTTATGTCAGCTTTTGTGTTTTCAGGTCAAACTTCAGAGGTTATATAAACTTTTCATCAGTCACTTGGGTAGTTTCTGTAGTCAAAATGATTTAAAAGGAGAAAGCACAATTTCTTAATAAACAATTAAGTCACCCAAGACTAATAATGAGTAAATTTTTATTTAATTTTATTTTTACACACCCTTCATTAGTATAAAACACTTGACCACAACGCTAAAATAAAAGCCTTTGAGGTAAACTTTATCTGTGATAATTAGCTTTCAGGGCGAATCTCTTTTCTCTGTGTCTGAGCCAAATGAATGAGTGGGTAGTTTTATTGTCTCATCCTCCATAGTTAGTATTTGACCTAAACAACACAAGTAAACTAAATATAGACAGATGTTATTTACATTTATACTCTTATTAGATTAATTATGTGCAGAAAAGTGCAGATTCTTCAATTCACTGCTATGTTTTAAACAACCGTCACCTCATATAAATTATGCTGGCAACAGAATTTTTGGAATAAAAAGAAAAATTAAGAGGAGATATTATATTTACTTGAAGGTTGGCAGAATTTCAGTACTTTGAATTAAATTTTTTTACAACAAGCCATCAGTCCAGGCACACTGGACTTAAAACTGTAGGCACTGAGCCTGATTGTTGGGTCTCCAAGCTACTGCCTCTCAGACAGCATTAAAAACATAATTAATGAGATTTATTATCATCTTATGGGTCTCAGTCTGGAGTTGGAAAGTTGTCCACCAGTATTTTCTTAGATGGCCACTGAGTTATGGGTTAAGAGTCCAGGGTCGCCCTTGAGATTCGCTTTGTTTGTCTTTTTTTTTTCAGATCTCAACTTTGGACAAGTAAAAAACAAAACAAAACACTGTTCACTCATTAAGGTTACAATATGTAAACACTATGATCCATAGACTTAAGCTGTTTTTTACTGTTTTGCTGCCAGATGAAATGATTACAAAAATTTTAAATAACAAACGTAGGGAATGCAGGGTTTCCCTCAGTGCATAAGCCTGGAGGGCCACCAGGCTTTACATGTAACCCCACCAGGCTAAGCATTGCTTATTTATTTAAGTCTTTTAAGAATGTTTGCATTTTTAAAGATTTTTATAGTTGGTGTTCAGGTGTTAATCTTCCAATCTTTCAATAACACATAATTATCAAGTGATATTAAAAATTTCCAGTCAACTTTTAATTCAAAAACAACGCGGGCCGCTGGATGAATAACCGGCCTGTCACCCGACCACCAGGCTTAGCAAGTTTTCTGGGGGAAACCTTGGAACGTCCAAGATGTAATATTTCACTTGCGAGTTCCTTTTTTTTTTTTAACCTAAAATATTTTCGAAATTTGTTAAACTGTTCAGACGACAAAATACACAAAAAATATATTTTTTAAAAAGAAAAAACAACATTCCTGCTTAGAATAGTGATTTCTTTAAAAGGCGGAGAAACATTACAAGGACAGAAAAGTGCCCAATTAAATATTTGCTTCTCTTTTCATGGCTCATCTAAAATTAAAGGCAACAAGAAAAGCCCTCAAATAAACTTTATGTCCTGGACCATAACATCCACTGCTTACACTTACCTTGCTCTATTCTTTTCATTTAGCAACCAGAGCGGGTTGGTGCGTTCAAATAGCCTCGTCTTTTCTGAACACCCTCCCAGCTACGAGGGAGGGCAGAGACTGAATGCTGCGTCTGCAAACAGGAACCACTGAGTGAACCGTTATAACAAATCAATCTGACTCAAACGCCATTACAGTAACAAGATCTTTGACACAGACTCAGAGTTTAACCTAGATTTATCAGGCTGTCCACAAAGAAACGGAGCGTTTGATCACAAAGAAACCCATAACTCCACATTAAAATGTTTTCACAGCAGAGAGCACAGGAAGGCACATCCAGCGTTTATTTCAAGCTACAAATTTTCCCTTAGCATGAATTTCAGCTATTTTTCCATTTACTTCTATGGGGTTCTGCTGCTGGAAAACCAAAAGGGAAAAGTTTAAGAAAACTATAAAAATACTCAAAAGAGCAGAACTGGTGTGTATTATGAAGGTTTTAGTGCCTTTAGTAATAAATTCACGCCTTAACTCAGTGATAGAACTTCAGTGTACAGGCGCGCTGTCCATAGAAGGGGTGGTGTGAGCTTCTTGCCACATGCGCAGGTCCAGGATTGGTTGCACTGACCCAACGTGCACTTTTTTTCTTTATATTTTGTGGCTTCAGGAACTAAAATACTAATAGTGTTTTACAGAAATGGAGGAAGCGATGTTCGACCATGACACCTGCCGCGCTCTTCACCGAGCTTTGCGCCAAGACCGCGGGAGAGTTAAAATCCTTGTAAGGAGTTTCAAATTGGGTTAAAACCAAACAGCGCAAATAAAATAAAATAAAATGCGCACACTGACAGCTCTCCACAGAGTGTGAGCGTGAAAATTGATGGAATAGATTTTTTTTTTTTAGGAGTTCTTGGCCATGAACAATAACAGGAGTTTACATGCAGCTGCAGAAAGTGCTGTTCTGTTTCTGGATGGGTGGCGAGCTGTCAGTGAATAGTGCAAGTGAGGGGGGGAGAGGGTTGCGAGTCGGCCATTCTCTCCCTGGCATCAGCTATCAAACTCACAGCGCCGAAACTAACAAGCAAAGCTCCTCACTGCATCTCAAGAAACAGGAGATTGATTCAAGTACATGCAGGGGAACATCCAGGATTTATTTACTTATTCATTTATTTATTTTTTTTTGCTAACTTACTTCTCTTCACAGTTTGACATCACATACTCGTTTTTCACACATGCATTGTTCACCTTTTTAGTCATACCAGCAGTCATATGTCTTTGACCGACAAGGTTTGTGTTTTTTAACCTCGGCTGGTTGAAGCAGGGGGAATTTAGTGCCAATTGTAGGTGTGTTGTTGTTTTTGTTGGGACATAAATTCAAATCCGAATCAAAAATCATAACGAACGTTGTGAATTGTAACGCATGTCATAGCTCTTACCCCGCTTTGCATAATTGGTTTGATCAATTTCCCTGCTGCAACTGATACTGAGGCGCCTTTTTTTTCTTCTTTGTACCACAGCCGAGTGAAAGACGGGCACGCTTTAGAGGATCTGATCCGACTGCAGCGCACATTACCCTCTGGATGGATCACAACAATTGACCGGAGTACTTCTGATACTGTTGATGTGGCACTATTCCAGCGATGATGACAGAGGCTCTTCAGCAACTCCATCCAGCCCCCGGCAGTAATAACCCGTGCCGTATTTATTCCATTGATGTAGTGCCTGGTCAACACATTTATCCAGATTAAAATGCAGGGACCTTCCTCTTGCCCTTTTGCATAAACTGACTGGGTATCCTTCGCTCCTCTTTCTCACCAATAAAGAGAGAACTTGCATTTTGAATCAATTACAGCAAAAACCCTCAGTAGAGCCCACTCAGCAATTTCCCAGAGAGATATAAATAGAGCAGAGAGAAAGAGGTGAAGCAGCCCTGTTCGCTCTCTCTCTCTCTTTAGTCTTTCTTTATCTGCCTAAACCTTCTTCCTAGTTTCCCTCCTAACTGTTTATAAGTGAAAATGAGCAGAGAGCACATCAAAGTAAAGCACATTTTTTCGTTGCACGACATGAAGGCAAACTCTTCGGTTTCCGTCAATTGATTAAAGCCTCATTAATCTCAACATAAATGTGCGCACCAACATTATATTGAGGCATCAATATTAGCCTGAACTAATAAGGTTTGTGTATTGGATTTAAAGGAAGTTTAATGACCCACTGGGACATTTGAGAGGAAATGTGATACTTTTAACTAGATAGTTGGAAATCCGTTCGATGGATTATTTACGTCATCGAGTCAAAGCAGCTTCTTATTTTAGGATTTGACCTGCATGAACAAATATCTGATAATGTGTTTTATTGATATAGTTTGGATAGTCTTGAAGACATTGTCCTCCATCACTGCAAGCTGACATTTGCTTTAAAATGAATATTTGCCTTAAAAACACACAAGAGGCAGGTCAAAGTAAAACACTTACATCTCGTTCCAAAACAACATACAAGAACCTGCCACTAAGCACCCTGGGAAATAGTTACCACTCCATGGCTACCTTAAAAAAACCTTGTTTACTCAACTCTTGGCGATACGAGAAACTGAATACTATAATACAACTTACAACTGTAAGTTCATCTTCCACAAACTCACATATTTAAGTTCAGAATCAAAAACTCGTCAGATTTATTTGACTTTAAGAGTAAAAGTTGGTAGACAACTAAATGCCCTTTTCCACCAGCACCAACTCATCTCTGCTACAAGGGAGTTCCTCTAGTAATGTTTACGTAGTACCAGCACCTTTCTTTGAACTGACTTTGCTGCAGTTCTAAGCTTGTTGAAAATGAAACATCAGGAACTGCTGGTCACCGGTTAGCTCGGTGGTGAGGTCGCGTAACAAAACTGCATCATGTTTTCTTGCCATTTTCTTTTTCAAGTAAGGCAAAAAGCCACATACTGTTCAACATACGTTTGTCACGTACAGATCACGTCGCGCTACTTTTCGGACTCTGAGGTCGCCCCGCTATCAGGCAAACCTCAGTGCCATGTCTTAATGGTGTTTCCTATTAAACAATACCACAACTGCGAAATTATATTTCATCAACATTGGCGGAATATTGGCAAAGCTCTGCACACATTTGTGATGGAAACGCAGCTTTAATCCATTTACAAGGCCCTGTGTCCTGCGTTCACAATAAAGTTACGCTAAAAGTTAGCATAAGCACTGTGTATATTTGAACCGTCACTTCTCTCTTGTAATGTCTGGTGGGGAGTACGTCACTTTTATTTGGCCACAATTATCTCTGTGAGGTGGTGTAAATGATTGAGAGAATATCTGGAAATGGGCTAGCGTCACATTTAGCGGTGAAGCAAACGTTGACTAAAACGAGAGTTTTCTGGAGCAGATTCCTGGTCTTTACGCATGTTTTACTAGATGATAGCAAAGCAAAGAGCCCTGCTGACATGGTTTTAGCCTGCTGACATGCCCAGATCACTGTCAAACCTCTGCTAGGACAAAGCTACTCAAAGCTAATCTAGAATCACCAGAGGAAGAGAGCAGGGCTAACCCCAGTGATGTCAGTCCAAATCAGGAAAACTCTTCCCAATCTTGGTTAGGCTTCTACAAAACTCCACATCTGCATGAACGCGAAGGGACATTAAGTTGGTGGAACCCGTTAACGAGCTCTTCTCCACTTTCACCTGGGTTTTAAACACAATGTCTTTCTGCATCGCCTGTCCTCCAATTTAACCTACACAGTGCGTTTTGCTCTACAGCAATAATTTGCCCTTTAGGGAAGAGGATATTAGATGTTTTCCCAGATGGGGAGGTTGTGGAGTGTGTGGGGAGGGGGAGAATAAAACAGCTTACAAAATACCCCCTCAAGTTTCAGAGCCATCATAAATTTCTGCGGCCTGCCAGTGCCATGCGCTGGAATGATTTGCAGCAGTTGTGCAGATTCATGAGAGACAGAACAAGAGGGAGAGTTAGGGTCTACATATCTCTGAAGTGAACAAGCCGCACTGACAGTCTACAGACAGCAGTCTTATTTACATCCTGTTATCCAGCGACCCCAGCAGACGGGCCAACAAAGGATGACAGAGCCGAGAAACCCACGCCGGGTCCCATAAAAAAACCCTGCAGGTTCCTGGCCGTGCAACATGCTGAGCACAGAGCGGAGTCGTACGCACACGAGGCCGTGCAATCGTGCACATTCCCCCCCAGCCCCCGCACGCCTGTAACGTGCAGCACCGTAACGTCTGGGTGTCAACCCTTTCACACTAAGTTTTCTGCTTGTCAGCACCACGAGAATAAATCCTGAATTATCCTTCAGCAGTGTCCACAAGGGATATCAGATGGGAGGTGAAGAGAACGGCAGCGAGTGAAGGAGGGAAACGTGGGACGGAAACGGAGAGAGAGCGAGAGAGAAGGAGGCAACGAGAGCAGGTACGAGACATCTACGGCGGATCTGAGGATGAGTTTCTCTCAGATGTGTTCAGTTGTACGGGGAGAATTATAATAAAGCTTTTGATCACACAGGACTTTACATACCATCTGTTCTCCACACAGTCAGGGGAAGGAAATGCTACACATCTTCCAAAGAATCCAGCTTGGAATTTAAAGATTACGACTCTGCTGTCTTATCCAAGAAGTAAAAAAACATAAAGGCATCTATCTATCTATCTATCTATCTATCTATCTGTACATTTCGTTTAAGTATGCTACTGATTTGATATTTTTGAAGACTTTTCTCATACGTTTCCTGTTTATGCCTCATAATACACAATCATGGAAGAAATACTTTATCTACAATTGTTGAAACAGTTGTGGAAAAACACCAGACACCCCGACTCCTAGAGGAATTAAGAAGGGAAGTAGCAGCTAGATGTCGCTAATCACATGCAGTGGTTAACTAATCGTTAGCAAGCGTCGGCAGTACCACAAAAGCAGGCATGTTGGTAGTTAGCATGGGGCTAAACTTCACAATATGTAGCCCTCAGCGAGATTGTTGAATGTTAAACTTTAGGACAGTACAATGAGACAAAGACTGAAAAGGGATTCCTTGTTAGCAGAGATGTGCAGATTTTCGCTAATGAGCTAATTTTTCACTTAGAGCTTTAGCATTTTTGCTAACTTTAAAAACGTTTAGGGCTTCCTCTAAATTAACTTTTCTGGATAAATTAAATAGCACCAATTTACTTTGCTGTTTTACACAGTTCCAGTTGAATAAAGTTTGACATTTTGTGTTGAAGTTTTGATTGTAATCTTTTAAGAATTCTTCAGCTAATCAGATGTCTATGTTCATGCTCTTATTTTGAAGTAAGTCAAGACTGTTCATGCAGCAGTTCCTTTTCCTGTCCTTGTGTTTTCTCTTTTTTTCCATCAATAATTTATGTTAAATAAAACACAAATAGGATCAAAGTAAAACCTAGACAGTAGAGAGAGCAACATAAAATATCTAAGGCCAATATAGAAAATATAAATTATAATGTCCTGTTGAAATGCAAAAAAAAGGACTATTTTGAAATTCTTAATATATTTCAGGTTTGTTTTATTAGTTTTAGATTGACACGCATATATTGTAATGTCAGTAATTACTTTTCGCTGTGATTACGCATGATAGTTTTTCAGTTTATTGCTTTGTCTTCTTTTGGAGAAATACTTTTTCTTTTCTGTGTAAAACGTCGATCTAAGTCGGCGCTGAATCATTTAATAAACACTTTTGCACTTGCTGCTCTAAACACCTACAAGTCTGATGGCTGCTTCCTGGGAAGACGCCTCCTACTCAGACAAAGTGATGCGTTTAATGTTCGCGGTTTTGTTTCCACACAAGGAGGACCGGATCGCTCACAAGTGCAGGAACTATGAGGATCTGACAGGGAAGTCTCCGTGTCAAGGCTCCAGGTTATGTCCCATAGTTTGTCTCATTTTTTTAGGATATCAAATTTATAACTGTAAATGAATTTAATTGACTGGGAAATAATGAGTGTCTTAACTCTTAAATTTAGGTGCAGAATTGACTGTAAAATAGGTTTTACATGTAATTTAACGATCCGTGGGCTAATTAGCCAATCTGCAGCTCCAAAATATAAAGCCTAAAGTTATCTGAAATGTCTCCCAGTTCCAATGCTAATTGTTGTTTAGAAATTAAAGATTTTATTTAATTATTGAGAGGGTGCACTCACAATGTTGTTATTATTATTATATTTGATAGAAATAGTCTCAAAATGGCAATATTATCGATTATCGCAATAACTTCTGGAACAATTGATCGGCTGTCAAAACGCGTTGTCGTGACAGGCCTAAATTTGCATTAAAACGATCGTACACTGTTTTTATTGTACACACGTTTGATAAACGATGGCTGTCCTGAGTACAATGAACAAAAAAAAAAAAAAAAACTGGAATATGCTGTGCTTTTCCCCCCAAAATTTATCAGAAATTTGCTTTTGGCAGACGTCACGTGTGCTACGACAAATAAAAAGACAGACTCGTCAAACCCATGCTCGGCTTATGTTGAAAACAAAAAATTTGGACTTCTCGCCGTTGTCCAAAAGAGACAGTCCAGGCTTCATTAAGTAACTGAGTAACTCACAGGTGTGGCTCAACTCTCAGTTAAACGTGAAGGAGCGAATCATCCAACAGCCTCCCGCTCTGTCCTCTGCGCTGCCCTCGGCTCGCAGAGTGGCTCATGGTTACAAGCCAGCAGAGAGAGCAGCTAACACTCCGTGTCAGCGGGACGTCCTGTTTAACTTTTCATTACTTCACCGAGCAGAGTAGTGCTGTAGAGCGTATACTGTAATGTTACCCGCTTCCTGTGACCTGACACTGACCTGCTGGGATCCCTTAGAGCAGAACAGCTCCAGTACCTGAGAATGGTTTATTTATATATATATATATATATATATATATATATATATATATATATATATATATATATATATATTCACCACCACAGGTGTAAATGTCATACTAATGATTTTTATTTCTTTAAGAATCACTTTTTGAATGAACCATTCAAAGGACTGTGAGTACAAATTTCTCTTAAAAAAGACCAGAGAGCTTCTGGAATAATTCTGGTTGGATATTGGGCTGCTCTTGTTGCCAGAATTGATACATGTCTTTTAAATTGTTTAGCTCTGTAGCTACAATCTTAAGTCCACAAATGTTCAACAGAGTTGAAGTTGCTTCAAGTCTTTTGTAAAACAAAAGCCACTAGCAACTTCAGTGTCACCGTCCACAGCGAAGGTAGTTTAGCGTTTGCTTTAAAGCTGGGCTATTTAATCGATATTGTTGCTTATTTTAATTGTACGCAATTCTTTAAATGTCTTGTGAGTAAATATATTTGCCCATTTATCTGTAACGACTGAAACTTTCAATCTGCAGCAAGTTATTTTAGCAATTTACCATCTGTTAAAAGTGTCGCCCTCAGATTAATTTCACTCCCTGCTACAGCGGGGGTGAAATTACCGTAATGACCCGATATCGGCTGGAAAGCGCAACGTCTCCCCTTTCTGAATTTTCAGATAGCGCAAAGTATGGAGGAATTACAGTACTGCACATTTGGCCGGATTGCCATCGCTCCTTTTACAACGTATAGGGTTAACTTTTTTTTTTTTAAATGCTCTAGCGTAGGGGTGTCAAAAGTCGGTCCTCGAGGGCCGGCATCCTGCAAGTTTTAGTTCTCTCCCTAGTGGTAGTAACAACCTCCTCAGCAAGTCAATGTTCTCCTTAGGTCTTCTAACAAACCATCATTTGATGCAGGTGTGCTAAACCAGGGAGAGAACTAAAACATGCAGGATGCCGGCCCTCCAGGACCAACTTTGGACACCCCTGCTCTAGTGGTACATATTATCTAAAACTGTCAATATGATGTGACAGTTTGTTTTGAGACAGATAACCTGTGAAAGGCTACCATTGCCGTCTGAAGAAATGCACACACCGCTTCTAGTCAAGAACAACCAATCAGAGCCAGGAGGAGGGTCTTAGCGCTGTTAACCAACCTCATGTGCGTGCTGCTAAATGTGCTAATGCCAGAGAAACAACTCATTGTTACAGGAAAACCATTTGTCTACCATCATCAGTTGCCATGCTAACTAGCATTAGCATCTGTAACAAGCTTTGTTGTGGTGAGCCACAACAAAGAGCTTAGCAAAGAGCAGGAGGGAGATTTTGAGAAACTTGTAAAGTTGGGCGATTTACAGCGCTAAGACCCTCCTCCTACCTCTGATTGGCTGCTTCTAGTGAGAAATTCATTTTTACGGATTATCTGTCACATACTATAATGTCACGACACAATGACAGTTTTAACAAATATGTAAAAAACATATTTTTATAAAAATTACATACACCAGCTTTAAAAGTATAAAACATATTTTTTTAAAAAGCTTCTGAAAAGGCCCTGACATTTAACCCTTAACTATTGTTTCAGGCAGACCATCATTTAAAACGAGCTCCAATATTTCTGAAGTGAAGAGAGGTCAATGTCCAACAACAATTACACATGTGAGGTTTAGGTGATGCTTTCTAAAATATTAGTGAAGATATATCAGGCCATACCAGAAAAATAAACGTCTTGAATGCATCATTAATACCGCATTCAAATCTATGACGATTAAATGTTCCACTAAGTTGATCAACCACCATCCAGCGTTCTGGATGCTAAAAGGGAAGATAAAGACTCCATTTCCCAGAATGCTAGACGCCAACACTTCTGCAGTTCTCGAGGCTGCGTTTACGTTTTTTCCGTAAGTTTGCTCCTTTCTCTCACTCACTCGCACACACACACGCTCACACCGCTGCAGCAGGGAACGGAGACTTTTGGACGCGTACGGTATGAACATTTAACCGCTACTGCATCTGCTGTTAGCCGCCATGAGAGCCCGGTGAGTGGGAAAACCGAGCCACGGTGCCCCGTTCAACACGCATGAAACGGAGCGCATGGTGGTGCGGCGACCAGCAGACACTGACGGATGAAAGGCAGTGGGGTGGAGAGATGGAGGAAGTTTAAAAGCAGCACTTACTTGCAGGACAGCTGGTTAAAACCGTGTATAAAGTAACAGTCTCCTCCGTTAGCGCAGTAGGCCCTTTCTGAGTCGTTGCAGCGCCTCACGTGACTCACACCTGGAGATGGGGTGGTGGTGGTCACTGATTAACACAAAGACACAGAGGGCTGTTAGCACTCAACACCTGTTTAATAATGACACTTTAAAATACATCTGAAACTTATTTCACACACTATTATATAAATTAGTGCACGGCATTTAGTTTCTGATGATAAATCAAACTGAAATTTTCCCGCTTTAGGTCGGCTAGGATTACAAAACGACTCTGTTTGATAACCTGTTGAAAACAAATATTTTAGGGACGTTTCTCTTGTAAGTCAGAAGTTATACATTTAGATTTTTGTGCCTTTAAACAATTTGTCAGGGTTCGTACACGTTTCCCACCGCAAAATTCAAGCATTTTGGAGGTAGGCAGCAAAACAGCGAGATAATTTGAACAGTAGCACCGATTAAAAGAAAACTTGGTTGTTAATGTTTTAAGTTTCAGTGAATCCATTTTCACTTTCAGTGCAACATTTTTCAGCACATTTATTTCACAGTCAATTAATATTTTCAGCTGAAGTTACATTTTTCATGCTGCACTTCTCAAAATAGATGCTGTCATATGGAAATAATTTTACGTACAAAAATTGAAGCAACATCTCAAAAGATCAACCAAGAAGTGAAAACGTCAGAAAAAATGCGTCTAACAAAAGGACAACAATGCTTAGCAGTTAGCACACCTCAAGAATATTACTATAGAACTTACTCTGGCACTTAGAAATAAATAATTTTGGCAATTATAACAAAGAGAATAATAACAATCGTACAACAAAACACCTCCAATACATTTTAAAAAGCAGAATTTCAGCTGTCAGCCAAGACAAGTCAAAAGGTTTCTGGAGAAACTGTTTCTGGTCCGGTGAGACAAAGACACATAGGACTACAACTTCAGTGAAATTGTGAGTCTTAACATTACAGTCAAATTTGCAACTAAAAGAATTAACTGAGAAGCTAAAATGAATGTAACATCCACAGATAGTTCGTGTAAATATCTGGTAGTCTCTGTACATTTAGTGACACATATTTATCCTCAGCAGTCAAGTTTGATTCAATCAAATTCAGAACAATTTGACTCCTGCAATTCACTTTGTATTCTAAATAAAAAGATGCTAACAAGTTCAGCTTCAAAACGCCGATCCGACCCAAACTGATGCATTTTTAGCTCCTGCATCAACAGCTCTCCATTTTCCCTGCGACTTGTTTTACGTCGTATTTTATTCACACACACTGACTCGACATGCAGACAGACATGCAGAACGAAGCCGCCCGGGTCCAGTGCTTACAGATCTGCACGGTGATTATACTCGTGGCGTTTTCTTGTCCTAATGTGTTTTCAGCCACGCAGGTGTAGTTGCCGGAGTCTTCCAGACGGACACGAGTGATCTGCAACTTAGAATTTTTTCTTGAGAGAGGAAGAGACGGAGACACGCTCAGTTATTCATGGTCACAGTAAAATGAAAAACTGTGTTTTCTTTTCTGGCAACTGGCACATAAACTGGTTTAAAAAAGACTTTGAAATAATCCAGAGAATCATTCATGGAGGAACTATGATCACTATTATTCACCAGTTTCACAGATAAACTGAAAGCCACTGAACACATCGGCTGCGTTCACACAGCAGGTGTTGATGCGCATTTCAGTTTGTTTGTTTTTTTTGTTTTTTTGCTGAAATCCGACTTTTTTTAAAACTCGACCGCATGAAGCGACTTCTGTGTGAACGGTTTACGTTCCCAAAGCGGCCCGTTCAGATTGCGGACACTCTGACGCTGGTCTTATCCGAATTGCCACCACATCTGGACATGGAGCAGACCAGAAAAGGTGAAAAGATCAGAACTGAGACGTTCAGACTGAGGTGAAAAAGCTGAATATTGGTCGCATCTGGGCAAAGAAAAGAAAAGTGGATTTAGTTTTCATTTGCCTGCTGTGTGAGCGTAACCATAGTAACTGACGACCACATGACAAACAGTAGGTCTGTGAAACAAGCAGCGTCTGCAACACCTGCATAATGTTGGGGAAGAAAAACATCCCAGAATCAGAGATCTTAATCGCTCTCGTTAAAATAACTTCATTCTTGTACTTTTACAACTTTATTCTGGTAACATTCCATCTTTATTCTCATAAAATTATGACTTTATTCTCGTAATAAACAAAAAGAATCTCTTAATCTGGTCCTAATACTTCATTATATTATCTTAATGTGACTAACATCCTTCCTTTTTATCGGTAGCAGCTCATCTGGTGGAGGATGAACTCGCCAGGTGTCTGTTTTCGTTTCCTCCAGGTGATATCCAGACTCACTGAACTCACTCAGACACTCACACGTTGGTTTTTATTTTGAGGTCTCTGCCTTTCTGGAGTTCGCGTCCGTCTTTGTACCAGCGGAAGGAAGGGCTGGGGTTCCCCGACGCCTCGCACTTCAAGTACATCTTGCCCCCCTCCAACAGAGACTGGCCTCGCATCGGCCTCAGCTTAGGAGCAGACGCTGGACATGCAAAGACAGAAAACACACACAAGAGGGAGAGGAGGAAACACGTAAGTGGAAAATCAAAGTTTTTGTCATTGACAAACTAAAGGTTTTCATTGCTCTGTCTTTTTACCAGTGTGTGTGTGTGTGTGTGTGTGTGTAAGAAATATTTTAAGCACTAGAACCACTTTCAGAAGAACTTCATATATCTTATCATTTATCGCGATAAATTTCTTATAAAAGTTCCGATATATTATTGTCGTAAAAAAAAATCCAATTAAATGATGTCCTTTGTGTCAGCATTGTCGTTTTTCTCCAGTTTGTTCAGTGAGAGCATCAATAATATCAGTACATTTGAAAATATGATTGAATGCGGTTACTATGTGCAGGTTAGTGATATAAATCACACTGTTTTATGTGGCTGGGGTCCTAAATACACATATCACACACGGGAATGTTTGCCAACAATGTTATCTGCGTCTGTGTTAGTCTGATTGCAGTGTCATGCTATTCCCTAAAAAGGAAGTAATAAACGGTTCTTATCGTCACTTTTATCACTATCACGATACTTGTCACAAAATATCGTGATAAAACGTAAAGTTTGTCGTCCAGCTCTACTTTCTAACCTTCAGACAAGCCTATTAAGGAAAGCTACAAGGCGAACATTTGTCAAAATGTTCTTACTTTCCAGACATCTCCTCATTATTAATAACTAAAAGCAAAAGAGGTAAAAAAAAAACCCCCAAAAAACAGATACATCTAAATAATTGGGTACAAGGTGAATCCTGGACAGCAGAGATATTTTTAAATGAAAACATTGAAGAGAAGAGAAATCCCAGCTCAAAAAATCTGCAGTACATTTTCACAATGGAGCAATCTGTGCATATATGTATACGTGTGTTTGTGTATGTGTATGTGCTTCATCTGTCTCCAGAGACTTTCCCTCTTTCTCTCCTCTCCTAAAAAACTACAGCAGACTGCATCACTGACACCAGCGCAGACACCAACATGCAGGAGCTAAAGCGAGGAGACAACCCAGCTCCATCTGCTAACATTTACCCTCACACACACACACCTCACAGCACAGGGTTTCATCCACAAGTCTATGTGCACTAATATGGGGCTATCACACACACACACTGATGCTGAACAGTGACAGGACACGGTTAATCAGATGCAAGTTGTGTAGGCCCACAGCGCTGCTGCAGCGCTCAGTCCTGCTCAGATGGATGCAGCAGAAACAGAAACACACACACACACACACTTTGTGCACTTACATTAGAAAGTGTGGGTAAGAGTGTTTCCATTAGGGCTGGAACGATTTATCGGATTAATCAAATCGATTATTGAAATATTAATTTAGTAATCGATTAATTCCTAACTGGAGTAAACAGAGTAAAAAAAAGGCAATTTGCTGAAAACAACAAAACATATTCAGAGCAAAAAGACAAAACTGCACAAAATAAATATGCATAAATGCAGGATTACAGACAAAAACACATTTGTCTGTAAATATGTTTTTTATGATAGTTTTACTCAAGTTAGTTTCACTAAAGCAGTGCTATAGTTTTGCATTTTAGGCAATAAGATGTTTATATTCATATTTGAAAAAGGAATTGAATTATTTATTTGCATCTTTGAATGTATTTCAAAGATTATTACATGAAAACGCCTGAGTGGTTAAGCAAAAAATCTGCAGAATATGCCAATTCATCTGATTAATCGATTGTCGGATTAAGTGACGATTAATCTGATTAAATAAAAAAAAATGTTTGTTTTTATTATTACAGATATTGTCATCATTAGACATCGTAAAACAGGAAAAAACAACACTGGAAAGTGTTGTATTAGTAGAACATGTGCCAAAATGGAGTCTATAGTTTATTTTTCAACATTTCAAGCACATGTGAGCCGATGCGCGTTTTCCTTTCTGGAACTGAAGGTCTGACAGGAAAATCTGTCAAATAAGTGACAATTTACAACCAGCTGGCGAGCGACTTGGATCAACTTACATATGCTGACAAAGCTGCTGTGTCCACAAAAAAAAAAAGAAAGAAGCTAGCAGCCTTAAGCAATCACTGCTTGATGAAGTGAAAGGAAAATTTTACATCATTTTCTAATTTTCTTTTTCACAAACTAAATTCTGGGAAGTATTGTGTGCGTTTGTAACTCTGGGGGAGCTGCAGAGATCCTCAGCTCAGGTTTAAGACTCTGCTGACTGTTAGTCATGCGCTTCACAAATCTTTAGCAAGAAAAAAAAACATAAGTATACCAATTTAAATTTTCAAAGAAGATCTTATTTAAATAACTTGCAGTTAGTTCACTAAGACTTTGTTAAAGGCGCTTCCTTGAACAGGTTAGGATAGGTCTATAGGTTATACAACACATATTACTTTTTTTTTTTTTTTGCACAAAATCATTTTTGGATAGTGAGATTTTACTCTGGTCAGTTCTGTGAGCTGTTTTCAAGCCTGTTGTCACTTTAAATCCAAACAAGAAACGCAACGTTTACACTCGCATGCAAAAATGGCAGCAAACAGGTGCGTAATTATACAACCGAACATCTTTGAAAAGCAGAAGTGGAGCCTCCCACACAACCAACAGAAATGCTGCAAGTGGTTTCTGAATGGTAAGTCAACAATAAAACACTTGTCTTTTCCAGCAGCCGTTGTGCAGCGGTAAAACCAGCTGAACAAATGTGTCGGGGCTCTGCTTTGGTTGCTAGGTAACGGTAACGGCTCGTTTTCCAGACACCAAAAAAACTTATCACCTAAAAAACGTCTGGGTGTTTTTTATGCACTAGGACAGTTTTTTGAAGCAGTTGAGACTCAAATGAAAGTATTAAAATGTGCAAAAGGTGAATTTTACATGACAGGTCCCCTTTAACGTGATTATTGATAAAAGACGAAGGAGCAGCAGCAGCAGCACATCGTTGGGATCCAGTGATCACATCTTGTGAGCGTTAGTCCTGTCACAGACTCTTACTGCTGATGTATAAATCCACATCACTTCTCAGTAAATCACCTTCGATTCACCACATGCTGACTCGCTCTCCCTCCACGACTCCTCGCCCAGAATGAGTTATGCTGCAGAACAGCAGCGAGTGTCACAGCCATCATCTTTTCTTTTTTCTTTTTTTGCTGAATAATTTGCCAGGTATTTTAGTAGCTTGCAGATGTCACAGACTCAGGACCAGATCCTGTCGATCTACTGCTTGATGCAGATATGAAGTTATAAAGAAAATATTTTAACGTATATAAGCTTCAGACGGGAAGCTGTGTTTCACTTCCTGTTACAAAAAACAATTTTACAAGCTAAATGATTTTTCAAACTTTCAGATGACTGTTTGACTTTTATGACTCTAGTGGTGGATAAATTGATCTGTTAATTAAGTAACTTCATTTTTAAAGATATTTGAAGTAGTCCCTTTTGTTTGAAGAACGAAGGGTTAATAGCGTAAATATGGTTAGAAAGAAATTCTATTTTATTTATTTCATAAAAGGAGACGATGGATATTAATCAACATGATTACATGATGTAAAGATGCCAGATTTAGCCAAAGAGGCTAATTTCCATTTGTAATTCCCCAGCAAGTTGATGGAAGAGATAAAAAAAATGCATACTTTATCACTTTAAAAACAAATCCTGACGTAAAACGTTGGTTCTGAAGAATTGCGACGTTCCTACAAACAGCAGATGTTTGTGATCGCCGAGAGTCCGCCTTTGTTTTGGTGCTGCTTCAGTCGAACATAAACTTTGATTCTGAACACAAACATTCAGCGTGTTTTCATTTTTTAAATTTTCATTTTGTGTAAAATTGACTTTTTTTAAGCTTTACATCGTGTCATAATGCAATTCCCTCGTGATATCATAACAACACTAGTGTTGCCTCGATTCTTTCATGCATGTCTGAGGAATCCTTTCATCTCCATGGCAACCATTCAGCTGAACAAAAACGCCTGAGAGGACCGAGCGCTCCTGGACTCCTTTACTCAGCTCCTTCACTCAGCTCCTTCAGACTAGCCAGTAGCAATTAGCAAACATCTAATGGAACCGCTGAACTACTTCTCAGAGCAGCGCTGGTAAAAATGTTGCTGAAGGGTTAATAGAGGAGCCATGTTGGGGCAACTTTCTGAAGGCGCAGCTTCAGAAAGAGCAGGAGCTTCTTAAAGAGACAGAGACCCAATTTCAAGGCGTTAAATTACAAAGTCAAACTCCTTTTAAGTCATATCTGATATAAGCAGCATTTTTATAACAACTAAAGGTAACATGTTACTTGACTGGGCTATAAAATGGCTGAGTCTATATGTACCTGGGAAGCACATAATACTGAAATACTTCAAAACAACAATTCAGTAAACCTAAAATACTACGACAAAAAACTGTTAATACTGTAAAATTTAATTGAATATATGGAAACACGTTTTCTACAACAAGGTTCCTTCAGCGTGTCCCGTGTCTGGCCAGCCGTCTCCTCCCAGAGGGACGCGGCGCAAAACCTCAGGTGAGAACCCAATCTGTCCGTCCATCTGTCCGCCGTGACATCATTCATCAGCTTTTGTGAGGACTTGTGTGTCCACACCGAGACATGCGACAATAAACTAGCTTGACATCCAGGGAAGCTGCATCAGACCAAGGAAGAGACTTAAAGGCCCCGTATGAACAAACTGAGCGAGGAGATAGAGGCAACTGAGAGAAGCTATGTAACTGGTAGCTTTACAGCAGGAGGATGTAATATTTTGTGATGTCTCCGCCTCATACTGGAGAATCTGTGCTGATCAACATGGCTCCATCTTGACTCAGATTCACAAGTTCCAACGTTACACCATCCTCCCATTCCCCAAGAAATGCATCGATACGGGCTTAAACGACAAGTGTCTGAGATCATAAAATCCTTTGAGCAACTTAAAGGACATGGCAGGCCCACTGCTGGAAGCGTCAGATTTCAGATTACACCAGATTACACAACTACACTTCATCCTGCGCCACCTCGACCACCTAGGTACGCACATAACGGCGGCGAGTACGGCCATTATAGATTTCTGTCAGAAAAAAAAAAAATGAAATTTTGACATCAATCGTACAACTTTCTAAGAAAATAACTAAATGAAAAGTAATAATTACAAGTCGAAATGTCACAAGAAAAAAAATTCTGGGATTTTCAACATTAATCTCAGAAATTTTAGAAAGGACTTGAACATTTCAGGGTTTGAAAAGTCAAAAAAATTATCTGGAAAAAGTCAGAATTTTTTAGATTAACCTCCTAAAGTTTCTAGAAAAAAAAACTCGGAAATTTGTACATTTCAATTGATGGAACTCAGCAAATGTCAAAAAGTCGAACATTTTTGAGTTGGGTTTTTTTTTTTTCTTTTTTAATCCTGTAATGTTGAACTGCATGGAATTGGTAAAAGCACAATTAAAAGCCTTTAAAACAACCAAATATTTAAATTAAAGACAAAAATAAAATACCTCATCTTCTTTTTGGTATTTTTACATCAGACTCCAGAGAAGTCGGCGCCTCACCAGTCACTGATCAGAATGCAGTTAGTGAAAACACTTAACTCAAAATCTTTTAACTTTATGTTCAGCAAAATATACGTTGATATTATACAGATTTATATGACGCTTCATCAATTATTAACCTAACATCTTACCAAACCTCTTTTGGTCACACAGACTGTAAAAGAGAGTTTTTGGTGAAATATTGTAACATATCTTTTTTACTCCCAGAAAACTGACAAAATGAACCCAAAGCGTTTGTTTAAACTCGCATATTGGATCCTGCGTTCTAGTTTCCTTCATAAAGTGCAACAGCTTCGTTGCTCCTTTTTCTTTATTTGTTTCAAAGGCTGCAGAAACAGCTCTGATCCTTTGTTTGTACAGTTTATTGCTCGGCGTCTCGCCCGATTTCAGCTACTAGTTCTTCCTGCCGCTCGGTGGAGAATCTGAGCGATAAGTCCTGAGATCGTCTGCGTAACCTCGACTTTTAAGTTTCTCCTCAGGAGTGACGCCTGTTAGCTTTCGACTGCTTCTAGTTGTGACAAAAGCTTTTTGCTTTCTTCGTGTGTTTCCCAGAAATAAAGGAGATTTCTGGAACAAGCAGGCTAATTTTCTTAAATAGGACACGGAGACACGTTCCATAACAAATATGAACAGAAATTAAAAGCTGTTGAATTATGTACAAATACAGAAGGTGAATGGTTATCAATTCTGAATGGTTTTCTTTCAAAAATTATTTTATTTTATCTATTTGTTTTCATAATTTGTAATTTTTTTTTTTATTTTTTATTTTTTCCCCTTCAGGTTGTTTAAAATCGCGAATTGCCTGCTATGAATGACCAAAGGAATCATAGAAAGCATGTTAAATAAAAATGAGCTTTTAGCATTTTTATTATTTTTGGTAAATATGAATAAAAGCAGAGCTTTCCCATCTACTGTCTGCAGTCTCGCCATGACAAACAGTTTTCTAAAGGGCATGGAGGAGCCTGCTTGCTGTGATCTTCCTGTGTTTTGCTTTGGATTTTTTATTTATTTTTTTGTTTTGCTGGAGACAATTAGGAAATCCTGGGAACTGTAATCTAATAACAATGTACCATATGTGGAAAAGAGATGAGATTCTACAAAGGGAGGAGGCGACATCGCACTTATTCCAGCTGCCCGGATCTGGCATTTAGCTTCACAATGACAAAATACCTCAGAGAATAATAATCTTTGTTTTTGTGCTGCACTTTTCAAAAGCAAGTTACAAAAAGCTTCGTTGTAAGTAAATACATTAGGAATGATTAAGAGTTAACTAGAAATGCCACCAAAAAAAGAAAAAAACACACACAAAGACGCACACGAAGAACAGACCGCACAGAGATACGGCGGCAGCTGAATGCCGAACACGAACGTGGAAACACTTGTAAACGTAAAGAGTCTGCTGCTCTTACTCTGCTTCAAAGTCTGAATGGCTCAGAGTTGCAGTTTGTTTGTTTTTTAATATGAATGATTTCACTGTAGCAATGCAGCATTGCAAGAATCCTGCAGCAACGCAGGATTCTCTGACTTCTTCCAAGACCACCGGGTTAATCTGAAATCTGTGTGGGAGTTAACAGAGTGAGGCGTTGAGTTGAAAATGTAGGTCTCCGCAGACGGGAGGATTTTTCTGAAGTCTGGTGACACACTATGAGTGGGAGGTTAACACACAGAGGAGGAGGTGGGGTGGGGGGACACATGCAGTTTGACCGTACATCCAGCCTTGTTAACAACCAGTCCGTCTGGTAATGGATTCCTACAAACCGTCTCAAGGTGTCAGTTCAGTCGCATCCACAGAGCAGAGTGGCCGGTCTGCTTCCACACAGAGCCCTCTACGGAAAACATTTAGCGCTTAAAAAAGACGATGAAATTAATGAATCTCGTTTATTTAGCAGAAAGGAAAGAGTGGGTAAGAATTAATGTCCTGAGGCCTGATTTAGAGCTACACTTAATGATTATTCTAGTGACAGATTGTTCAATCGATTATTCTGACTATTAACTGCCTTCACTCTGCACTGTGTCAAACCAACCAAACCTTTTGGAACACCTGTTCCCCTCCTCGCCTGTGGGGGCGCTGCGCAATGAACGACTGAAGGAAACGACACAAAAACCTCAGGAGAAGCTGAACCAGTTTGGGTTTTTACATGGGTCAGAGTTCAATGTATTCCCATCTTCCAAAAGAACGGGACTTTCTAAACAAGTGAACTAGAGTCTGATTAAAGTGGACTAAACCGAGCTGGTGTGAATCCACCCTTAGAGAACGAGGGAGAGTTTCATCAGATGATGGCTAACAGGCTACAGAAAGAAATACGTTTATCCTTTGGAGATTTTGACATGTTTCTGTAATACAAAACGTTGGATTTGAAAATGCTGACAGTCAAGAAATCTTAGGTGAGGATGTATGTTCTCCAGAGACTGATGTCTTTAGCTAACGCTAGCCACGCAAACTGCACAATAGAGACTGATGTCTTTAGCTAATACTAGCCATGCAAACTGCACACTAGAGACTGATGTCTTTAGCTAACGCTACCCACGTAAATTACATAATCATAGTCTTTGGTTTAAAACGAAAGTCAAACTTTTGTTTTGTAGCAACTTCACTCTCTCTCACACACAGTTGACTTGGTGTTGCTTCTACTTCTGATACAAATAATTAGCATCCGCTAACAGTTGGATGTCAAAAGACCTGTATGACTATTTATAAAGCAGTTCTTAAATGATGGAGCTAGCGTCCTGAAACCAGAGGAGACGCTTCTGGTCGAGTCAAAAATCTCTTCACTATATTTATAAAATTATAGCCACAGATAAACTCAGCTTTTGTAAACATATTTTGTTGTTCATGTTTATACTTTAAAAATCATCTGGCTGACTGATCATACACAGTACGCCATCTCTAAATCACCTAAAACTCAAAGACACAACTGAAAAACCAGAATATTATCATCAGATGTGGTGAAAAATGCGAACTGAAAAAACATGCTAACTGTTTCCCCCTCTGGGCAGCTAATTCAAATGCAACTATTCATCTGTGTCAATGCATACTATATAGAAGATATTGATTTTTTTGTTTGTTTATTCTGCTCACAGGTCGCAGTAATTTAAAAATAACACACCAGATGTTCATTTGTCCCTCTTATGATTGCTGTATCCAGCGGAATAAAGTGGATATATTAAGAATTATATCTTTGCCATCTGTTTTATGTTGCTCTTAGAGTGGCTCCTGTAATAGCAGCGGAGAGTTCCCTTTAACATGATCAGGAACGATTGAACCACTCCCCCGTTCAGTTGTCATTACAGCCATGAGAAGGAAACAAGGGATGCAGAGAAATACCCGGTAACATGTTTATCTAATCAAATTTACCTTTACCACCAGCGTAGGCACCGCGTTATCTGCTTGAATGTCATGAGTCAAATCCAGTTTTTCTTTGTCATGTATTTATGAGGACTCATCTGTAGCAAACAGCCATCAGTCTCTTTTAAAGTGACAGATAATATATGATGAATTAACCTTTGTCTGTTCAGATAAACACAGGGGGGGAAGATTTACTTTTGGAATATTCTTCAAGACAGATTCCTTTTTTGAACTTGCTGGGTGATGAACCTGATTAACAATTAGCTTTGTCCAATAATAGAGGATTTGCTAAGCTAAGAAAAACAAATCAAAGTTAACTTTCATAAACCAAAATAAAAAAAAAAGTCAGACAAATTACAGCTAATTCTCTGAATTATTGGAACTCATTTCAACATTTTATTTAAAAAAGTACAGCTTATAACGTTCCAACATGGACAACTGTGATTAATGATTTGACTCGTGTTGGTGCAGCCGTCCAAGACGAGCATATGAGGGGAAAAAAAGTCACTTTCTGCGACTTTTTGGATAAATCAGTCAGAAGATTACAGCTCTGCTGCTGCCGAGGAAGTCCAGGATAAAGTTCTGCTTTTATGAACTTCTGTCTAAGCGGGGGGTTTTCAGCGTTTTCAGTGAATAAAGCTCATAAAGCCGACCCTGTAAGTCACTGTAAAGTCTTCTCTACTTCATTTCTGTGACGTCACAGTGACTAAGTCGACTCAACTTCCTTCATGTTAATCGTGACTTTAGAAAATATGAAATCGTTCAACCCCGGTAGCAGTGTCCGCAAGATTTCTGTCTGCTGGGGGCGGGGAAAAAAAATAACTGGCCATTAAATTTAAAAGATGTTAAAAGCAAAAACATTAAAGTTTATAAAGCGGGAAAACAACTTTCCTCCGCAAGTTTTGTCTCCAGACATTCAACTTTGAACCTCGTTGAAGTATGCTGCAAGCCTAATTGACAAAGGAGATAGCAAACATGCTAACGGTAGCACAGCACTACAGCAAAGCCCTCTGCATAAAAACTTTGTCAACAGGAGAAAGATGCTGTGTTTTGAGTTAGGTAAATCTTTTTTTTTTAAGCCTTTAGATGAACATTTCAGGGATGAAAACATTCAGATCGGGAGACGTTACAAACATAATATTACTACTTTTTAACACTTAAAGTGTAAAAACAAGTCTGCACTAAACATTTCGTCTCATTCCCCCGGAAAGAAGTAAATATGAAAGAGCGACTCTGAACACACATGTGCACAAACCCAATTAGAGAAGATTCACACATCCCACACACGGCCCAGACGAGCAAGCAAGCCATAACAGGCCCTCACTCACTCAGCTAACTGCAGCTGCAATTTACACCCCGGCTAAGATTTTTCCACAGCACTGCTGATGTGTACCGCCGAGTGTGAGGGAAGGAGTGAATACACACACACACACACACACACACACACACACACACGTACATGACGCGAGGCGCACAAATCCAAGCAGGTACTATTCAGTGTTTTCACTGATGGAGATGTGTGATTGTCTCTGGATATAGACGTGTGCTGAACATGAGTGTGTGTGTGCGCGCGTGTGCGTGTGTGTGTGTGTGTGTGTGTGTGCGCGCGCGCGCGCGCGCGAGTTGCTGATCTGAGCTGTCTGTATCGCTGACTGATGGGGAGAACTCTGAAGAAGCGGGAACGCCAAGAGGTTATGAAACGGTGTCTGGCCAATAGCCTGTGACCAGGTTGCCTTGGCGTCCAATCAAACGTGACCAGCGCTCCCATCAGCTGTCCGTCAAGAGGTCTTCCTCTCAAGGTCGGCTCCCTCCCTCTCTCCCGCCCTCTCCTCTACTCCCCACACCCCCATCAAGCCTCGTCTCTGTCCGCCAGAGCGAGCATCAACAAAAATTGATCTAATTTCTCGCTTAGCATGATCCAATAACAGTGAGCGATATGGAAGCCATGGCCGATTAGGTGTGTTTGGCATCCTGACGACAACATGCCTGAACCCCGCCGGAGGAACCGGAGTACATTCATAAAACGTGCGCGTGAGGCGGAAGGCGGTGCACTCGTGTGAGCATGTGGGCGCGCGCACACAAGGGAAGAGAAGCTCCTTCTATCTCCTTCTCCAATCAACGTGATTTCTGCAGCGCACAGCTGTCACCATAGAAACCAGGAAGGGCACAGGGGAGAGAGAGAGAGAGAAAGAGGATGGCAGGCAGGAAGAAAGAAGGTAGAAAATAAGATTGTGGAAAAAGTAGGAAAGGCAATGTGTGTGTGTGTGTGCGTGTGTGTGTGTGCGTGCGTGCGTGTGGTGAGTGATGGCAGCCCCACGCAGCATCGCCTGGCTAACAGCGAGCCCCGGGCAACCCTCTGTAGGCGTGGGTAAGTAAGAATGTGTGCAAAGGCCATCATACAAACATATAGTTAAGAAAATAATCACGTGCATGTGTGAGTGTGTGTGTGTACGCTTTTACAGTTTCTGTCAATAACTCCCTCCTTTGTTTTCCCTTGTCTATACCTTCTTGTTTTTTGTTTTTTTTTTGCAAGACTCTTGACAGACACACAAACCGACCTGACCTTGTGTGTTATCCTGGCTGCTGTGCATTGTTCTATTTGCGGCTCAGAGATCTATTTAGGTAAAAAAAAAAAAATCCATCAGATTCAGCAGAAATCAGGGTTTTTTTTTTTATCTTACAGATACACACATTCAACTACACACAGCCATACAGAGAGAGAGAGGCTGTCTTCTGCTCCAGATGTACAGTCGAGCCTTTTGTAAGAAAAAAGGACTGTGGGTGTGAGAAAGCCAGGAAGAAAAGAAAGACATAGATAGATAGATAGATAGATAGATAGATAGATAGATAGATAGATAGATAGATAGATAGATAGATAGATAGAGTAATGAATAGTTAATGAAGGGCTTGCGGGCAGAACGGTGGAGAAAAGCTATTCTCTCTATCTCTCGTTTTCTCCACTCAGGAGTCTTCTGCAAGTCATCCTGCTTTCCACCAGTCCTCTGCTCATCCCTCCTTCATTTCATATCTCTACCTGCTCTTTTTTCTGTGTGTCAACACTTTGCATTCTGTCTTTGACTTCTTCCTCCTCTGTTTTCATTCATCCCGGTATCTCGCCTCTCCCTCCCGTCTGCCCTCTCTTTTCTTTTTCTTCCCACACCTCTAACCCTGCCGATCCTCACTTTTCTTCCATCCAAAACGCCCGCTGTCCAAACCACCAAAGCCCCCAAACGCACAACGTTTAACCGCAAGCTGGAAACGCAGACCAACAGGCACAACTGTCCCGATAAGAGGACCGAGGCATCGATCAGATCTGTCCTCTGTAGGGCGGCAAAGCGTCTTTAGGATGAGAGACGATGTCCCACTGCTCCTTTTTAAAGAAACCACACACCAATGCGCAGTAGAGGAGGCTTTGACAAAACAAATAAGTTGAGATTACTGACAGATACACAGGCGACGCACTAAACTGAACTTCTAATTAGGCAAATAATGAAAAGGCCCAAACCAAAAGTCTGCGTGGATATTTGGATCATCAAGGTTCATGAAATCACAATCCAACCTCGACAGAGATGTACGTCTGACTGCACCTAACCCTACCGCGTTGTTCCCCGTGTCCAACAGGTTTCACCCAGGCCAGATTAAACGTTTGGCGAACGTCAGGTAGCGTGTTGTACAGAAAATCCCTGGCCACAAACCTGACTTTTACTGGCGAGGTGAAAGCCACAATGTGTTCAACCTCCCTGGGTTTGACCAAAGTCTGTTTTCTCCCAGGTTCATTTGTTTTCTCATCTTTCAGAGGACAAGTTACACGTTAGATCAGGAGCAGAAAAAGTGACTCTGATCGTCGCTCGACAACAGTGAGATCTCCCTGGCCTTCCTGCCTGTCCACCGAAAATCATTCATTGAGGATCCTGTCTCATCCTGGCTTCTCTGCACATTGGCAGCACCAAACGAGGCTGCGAACAAACGGTTTGCTGTGTGAAGCTAATTTCAGAAAGCCTATAGCGTAATCTGAGGAAGCCGATCGGTGCTTTTCATCAGCATACACGCCTCTGATGCGATGAAGAGAGCAGCGCAGCGAGGGACCTACTGCGAACGAGTCCAACTTTCTCTGGACAGGCTGTACAGAGAGACGGTCACCGGCTCATTGACATTCCTAACCGGTTTAAAGGAGAGCGTTCATGACTCTGGAATCATCTTAACACCTCGTTAACGGGACGCATCCAGTGTGGAGCTGCAGCGTGAATGAAAGGATGCTTTACGCTTAATGTGAGGGTCAGAGTTCTTTTTTTTTTATCTCCGTGTGGATATGTACAGTAGAGAGTGAGGGGTTTAGATTACAAGTTGATTAAAAATTAATGAAAACTTTCATTTTACAGTAATAATTAATGAAAATCAGGACAAAGGGAGGATGAGGATTGGTTCAGAGTCGACTTCTCTTTATTTACCTTGGTCGGTACAGTGTGATACTGTAGGGCTGCAGCTAATTTGGTGGTCGATTATCCTGACGATTAATCGATTAATCGGATCCAAACTCGTGACATTCTGCAGATTTTTCCATTTACGCACTTAGGTCTTTTTTATACAATTTTAGAAGTGGATTAAAAAGAAGCAACTAAGCAATTTAATAGATTTTTTAATTAAGAAACAAATTTAATTGTCTAAAATAATGACAATAACAGCATTCCTTTGAAACTAAAACGATGCCACTTGGGGAGTTTTTGGTAAATTTACAGATAAAAGGTTTTTTTTATCTTAAATATATTTAGTACATTTTTGACTTGTATGTTGTTCTGACTGTGCTGTATTTTTTCATCAAATTGGCTTTTTTAGAGTCTATACTCCAATTAACGATTAATCGATGACAAAAACAGTTGACAATAATCAGTTCACCACAATTAACCCGATTAATCATTTCGACTCTATTGCTTTCTGTTTAATAGAAGTACAGACAGAGTTTAAATAGTAAAGCACTGACATGATGACATATGCTAGGTTGGGAAGCGCTAGCTCCTTCCACTAGTAATTTTTGTGCAACAAGTAAAGTTCAGCTCTTTCAACTTCAACCAGAGCGTATTAAAATAGGATGTAATGGATAAAGGACGAGAAGAAAAGAAGAAGAGGACCAAACAGAGGAAGAGGAGAGATTCAGCCAATAAAGCTGGTGTTAGTGCGGCTGCTGCTAGGAAATGCCAATCCAACAGCATGAAGCAAAGAGTCTCTAGAGCTGCTTACAGTTAGCATAGAAATCAAAACATTTTCTCAGATATATTAGAATGTAGGGCTGAAACGATTCCTCGAGTGATTCAAGTACGTTGATTATTAAAATTCCTCAAGGAAAATGTATCTGCCTCGAACCTTCGTTTAATTACCGTATTTTCCGCACTATAAGTCGCACCTAAAAACCTTCAATTTCCTCAAAAGCCGACAGTGCGCCTTATAATCCGGTGCGCCCTATATATAGGGACCAATATTGAGCCACAACAGGTATAACAACTACGGTAAGCAACTGCCGACTTCATTTTTGCCCGTAGAAGAAGAAGCGCGCGGTGCATGCTGGGATAGTTGTCAGAACGCTGGTTTGTTAATAAAGTTTGACCTATCTACCTACCGACCTGATAATCAGGTCGTCTGCAGGTCATTTAGCACCACGTTCTCCACGAACATACTGTGCGCGAACGGAGAAGAGTGACCATCGTCCGGCCACGCCCTGGCCCAGTCGCGGAAGGCTCTCCTCGCCGACCGGAGTCGGACTGTTTTGTTGACATTCTTTATGTCAACAAAGTGGCTTTAGACATTCATCCGGGGTGCTTCGATTAGGGTTACCAAGGGACCAGTCCCTATACATTTAAAGCCGGGAGAGGGCGGGGGAAGAGAGACAGAGACTGCGGCGGCAGCGTGTCCATTGGTATGTGTTACCCAGAAAGCAGTTGGGCACAATGTCGCAACACCAACACCGTGAGTGAAACAATGACTGGGGCAGCCTACTATGTGAAGTACTCGGGGAGTGTTACAAAGATTTAAAGATTCTTCACTGTCGCGTTAACTCCTGCTAATAGTATTAGCTTCTGTTAGTGGTGTTAGCTTTGGCTAATGGTGTTAATTCTTGCTAATGGCGTTAGCTTCTACTAATGGTGTTAGTTCCTGTTAAATCTTCTAACTTTTGTTAATAGTGTTAGCTCCTGCTAATAGTGTTAGCTTCTGTTAATGGTGTTAGCTTCTGCTAATGGTGTTAGTTCCTATTAATTGAAACTAACCATTAGCAGATAGTATTAGCTCCTACTAGCTCTAGCTAATATAGTAAGTAGCTCACAAGCCAATCATGGCTGTTTATTTCAGCAGATATCTCTTGTGTACCAGCAGATGATAACTTTGAGGCAGTTTGCCTCAACCCAGACATTCATGTCCATAGCGTTAGCCTCCACAACCTCCACTTTCTGTGTTTTGTTCATAAGCTCTAGTCCACTTTAGCATGTCGTCAGCCCAGGTGAAAAAAAGTAAACCTGCATAGGGGAAGAACATGGTAAAGGCATACAGTTTTTGAAATAATTATGAGTTTTTACGCATCGGGAAAGTACAACATATTTAGGCCAATGTGTTCAACTAGTCGTGGATCGTTTTAAGAAACCGAGTGAAGGAGAGTCCATGGAGAAAAAATGCTCCTACTGTCACAGTGTTGAAATTTTTCACATGCAAAATTTATAAAAATGGGACGGGAAAAAAAACAATCTGGTCTTCATCACATTCTTAAATTATTAAAATGTGATCTCAAATTAAAGTGAGCTACCACAAGTTGGAGGCGGACATAATTTTCTCAACAAAGATGAAGCCAAAAGAAAAGAAATGGGTGAGGAGAAAGTTAGTGCACCTTCACCACTCCAGTAGGGTGGAAGAGGAAAATTAGCCGCTAGTTGCTGCTAAATAAAACACTTTGTTAATGAATCAAAGGCAAGCAGGAGTTTTAGGCAGACGGGGTTAATACATGCCAACATGGAGACACATCAGCAATAATATCTGACAAAGAAACCTTAGAGTGGAAGATTTCAGAAGTCCAACATTTAACAGTAAGAAACATTGTTCATGACGGGTGGGAAACATTTCACTAACTAAGTATTCATATTTGAATAAAATTGGCAGAGAACAATCTTTGTTCTAATCCATACTGAAATATTTGATTTTCTGTGGTTTGTTTTTGTGCTTTAGACCAACTTGGAAGAAGAAGACGTTGCAACGGTTTGAGATTTATATTCTGTTAAGACTCAAATAAGCTAGAAGTACGGGATGACATGTTGTTTTATAACAAAGACAAGAATTTAACTAAAAACGAAACAACAAAACTGACAAAACTAACTATGATTTTTGTAAAAAAAAAATCAGAAATCAGTGGATATGATTTTTCAAATCATAAAATTTGTGTTGAATTTAATGGCAGAGCGGCAGTTTCAGGCTCTGTAGTTGTTACATAACAGCTCAGCTCCTCTCTGTCAGCTCAACACATAAACAGCAGCTAGCTTTAGCTTTAGCTGTAGTTCCACGGTGCTACTATATGTCGACACTAATGCTACTGTGTTGATCTTATGTTTATCCTGGTTCCCAGGCAGAACGGCTGTAGCCGCATGCAGACATATTTAGAGACACCATTAATGCCTCCAGACTGAAGAATGATTTGGTGAAATTAGTTCTGCTTTTTATTTTCACATGATTATTTGAACAAAAAATAAAAGTAAAAGCTGTGTATGTGACCTAAAACAGGATGAATGTGTTTTAAAATACTCATAAGTTATTAAATCATTCTGCAAAGGTAAGAATCTCGACAATGATGTTAAAAGATTATTGACAGTTATTACAGATGTTTGTGTCTGGATGCTAGAACTCGCTTTTATGCTCAGGTGGGCCTGAAATGGTATCAAATTTTGAAGAGTTTACAGCAAAGAACTGAAGTAAATATCTAAAACAAATAATCCATTATTTAAAATGGATTATGATGTTTCTGTAATTAAAAAAAAGAATAAGACCTGGAAAACAGGCAAAAGTGGCAGGTAGTGCAAACTAACCACTTGGTACTGGGCATCAAATGTTTGCAGTCAACTTTTTCTACGATATTTAAATTGAAGCGTCTAACAAATGGAAATTATTGGCGCTCATTTTAATTTATCGTGGAATTAGTCGATTTATTGATTATTGTGACAGGATTATGCTTAGGGTGCAATTACTTCTTCCACACATCACCGGGTTGGTGTGGATCGCTTTTATTCATTAACAAATTGCATTTTATTTTATTTTTTTACTCTGGTTATCTTTGTCTGATATTAAAATTTGTTTGATGTTCCTAAAATAAGACAAAGCTGCCCAGGAAGCCTGTAGGGGGAGCAAATACTTTTTCCACATCTCTGTGCAGCTTGTGTGCAGCTCTGCACTGGTACAGATCTCACCAGCAGACTGCCTTGCTCAAAAGCAATGAGGATTTGACAGAAATAGTCCTTGCCGGAGTGGCAGCAGAACATGTCACTTTGCTAGCTGCACAAATATCCGGCTCCACTGACTGAACGCCAACCCCCTTAAAGTCTGGCAGAGCAGAGATGGGAACGGAGGAGAATGCCAAAAGATCAAAAAAAAAAAGAAAAAAGTCTTTCCAAGAAAACTGTAAGATGTCTCAGATAAACTGAAACTGTTGCAAACGAGCCACCTTAAAACGCTTTACGTGCAGCTGAGAGACAAACGCTTTCTAATTTGGAATTTGATTCTACAAAAAGATAATCTCTGCTGAGAAAAGAAGACAAGAAAAAAGAGGAAAAAGCATGAGACAAATCCACCCGGTCAGAAACGAGCACTTTTACTGATGCAGTAAATGGGATGGGTGGTGTGTGCAGTTCGTGTGGGTGTGTATGTGTGTGTGTGTGTGTGGGCGCGTGTGTGTGTGTGGGTGTGTGTGTGTGTGTGTGTGTGTG